>NC_056737.1:397247479-397339979 GCF_019279795.1 Protopterus annectens | reverse complement strand
TGGGACAGAATCCTAACCTACATTGAGGACTATGTGCGGCCCTTATGGGAGAACATGTCCAATTTGTAATGACTGATAAAGGTATGAGGCTTAGCCCAAGAAGCTGCTGCACAGATGTCATCCATGTATGCCCTGGAATGGAATTCTATAGAAGCTGCCATAGATCCAGTGGAGTGGGCTTTAACTTTTGGCATGGATTCATTTTGGAGGGAATAGGTGACACGTATGCAGTCCCTTAGCCATTTTGAGAATGTAACCTTGGAAACAGCTTCTCCCATTTTGGGTCCCAAAAAGGAGATGAAAAGTTGTTCCAATTTATGGACTGGTTTGGTCCTGTCTAGGTAAAATCTTAACTGTCTATGTATGTCTAAGATGTGTGAAGGCAATACTCTCCTCTATTGGCAAAATTTAGAAAAAGCACTGGTAGATCAATGGACTGGTTAAGACAGAATTCAGAAACAACATTGGGAAGAAAGGATGGGTTCGTCCGAAGAGACACGCTGTCTTTATGAAAAAACAGATAGGGTCCCTTGATACACAATGCCTGCAGCTCCAAAACTCTTCTGGCAGAGGTAGTGGCCACCAGAAACAAAGATTTCCAAGACAAACTTTAGGTCACACTTAGTCACAGGCTCAAAGGGCTTTTGAGTCAAAGACTGGAGAAAGTACAGTTTTGTACCTACCATAAATGTAGATGTTCGAGTGCTAATACAGCTGCAGTAATCACAGATGGGTTTTCAGCCGTCAGGCGGTCCCTCGGTCGGCCGAATTCCAAAGTCTTGGTCCGGCGTCGGTTGTCGTCGCTTACTCTTCTGACGCCAGTAAGGCCAGAGTATATAAGACACAGCCGACGCCATGTTCTTCAGTCTTTCTTGCCCCAGATGTCAGGTGCCCCCAAAAGGAAGGCAATACATAAATAAGGCTTATCTACATATGCAGGCAATGCAATGTAATGCAAAATCAGTGTAAGCAAGCAAATAAAACATAGCAGGATAACCCAGTCAGGTGGTATGAAGAGGTTGTTAGGCCCCATGCCTTTACCAAGTGGGGAAGGAGGGAGCGAAACCTGTACTGCAGCTGTATTAGCACTCTAACATCTACATTTATGGTAGGTACAAAACTGTACTATGTTCATCGTGCATACAGCTGCAGTAATCACAGATGGGTAGAGTCCCAAAGCTATGCATAGGGTGGTAGGTACTATGAGGAACTGGGTTGAGCCAGAATGCCCTGCAAAACAGCAGTGGCAAAGCCTGCTCTTGTTCTGGAATATAAGGGTAGGTGGTAGTGTTTTGTGAAGGTATGTACAGAACTCCAAGTGGCTGCCTCCAAAATATCCTTAGTAGGAACGCCTCTGAGGAAGGCTGTAGAGGTGGCTGTGGCCCTGGTGGAGTGAGATCTGATACCAGTAGGGACAGATTTCCATGATAGGAATAACAAAACCATATGCAGTGGCCAATCCACTTGGAAATGGTCTGTTTGGTAACTGGTTTCCCTTGAGCCCCTACGCATAGGACACAAAAGTTGTTCTGATTTCCTGAAGGACTTTGTTCTGTCCAAATAATAACGTAGCTGCCTATGGATGTCTAAAGTGTGAAGCAGCCTCTCCCCTTTGTTTCGAGGGTTAGGATAAAAGGTAGGTAGGTGTATGGCTTGATTTAAGGCTACCCTGGATACCACTTTTGGCATAAAAGATGGGTTGGTACGAAGGGAAACCCTGTCCTGATGGAAGATGAGGAAGGGCTCCATGAGGGCCTGTAGTTCAGAAACCCTACGAGCTGAAGTGATGGCCAGAAGGAAAGCTGTTTTCCAGGACAAATGTTGCAGATCTGTTGAGGCAGCAGGTTCAAAGGGAGGCAATGTTAATTTTTCTAGTATGTAATTAAGGTCCCAGGGCTGGTATTGGTTGTTTCCTTGGAGGTCTTATATTCTTAGCCCCTCTGAGGAACTGTCGTAAGAGTGGGTGAGAGAATAAAGGAGGATCCGTGTTGAATTCTGCAGAAATGGCTGAGGCATGTATTTTTATGGAAGAAAATTAAAGTCCACTGTTCAGCAGTTCAGCTAGGTACTGTAAAACCTGAGGCAAGTTCAATTTTCTAGGGTCCTGGCCTCTTCTCATTCCAACAGCAAAACCGCTTCCATTTTGCGGAGTAAGCTTTTCTAGTAGATGGTGTTCTGGCCTCCAAAATGACATCCTGCACCTCCTTGGAGAGTAGGGACTGTTGCGGTGTCAAGGAATTTTCCATGCAGCGAGGTTGAGCGTTTTCAGCTGACTGTGAAGAGTTTTGTAGCTGTTCTGAGTCAGTAGGAGAGGCATTAGAGGCAGGGACCAGGGAGGAGCATGTGTTAGGCTCCTCAGGAGTGGATACCAGTGTTGCCTTGGCCAATCTGGAGCAATCAGTATCATCCTCGGTTTGTCTGTTCTTGCTTTCAAAAGCACCTTGGGCAGAAGGAGCAGAGGTCGGAATGCATAAACTGTCCATGCTGTCCAACTGAATGAAAGGGCGTCCACTTTCCAGGCCTTTGGATGAAAGGTCCTTGAACAAAACTTTTTCAGTTGATGGTTCCTGTGGGAGGCAGAAAGATCTATGTCTGGCCTCCCCCACGCTTGGATTATCTCTGTAAACACCTGAGGATGTAACTTCCATTCGTGTGGATCTGGCATATTTCTGCTTACAGTGTCTGCCAGTGTGTTTTCCAGTCCAGGCAAGTACTGTGCTTGAAGTTCGATTTGTCTTTCCAGAGCCAAGTTCCAAAGAGTCATGGCTAGTCTGCACAAGGGGTATGAATGTGTTCCTCCTTGTTTGTTTATGTACCACATTACTGTGGTGCTGTCTGTTCTTATCAGTAATTGTCCTGGATGCAGGAAGTCCTTGAAAGCTGTAATTGCATTTATTACTGCTAGCATTTCTTTTTGATTGATGTGAAGGTGCTTTTCCTTTGGGACCATCTGCCCTGAATGCACCTGTCCTTCATGTGCGCCCCCCCAGGCGTAATCTGAGGCGTCTGTGGTTATGACTTGTTTTGCTTGAGGCTTGCAGAATGGAAGGCCTGTGTTTATTTGACATGCTTGGGCCCACCATAGAAATTCCTTTTGCAAACATGGAATTATTGGTATAATTGCTTCCAAACTGTGACTGTGTTGAGACCATAGATTTTTTAGGTACCACGGAAGTTTCCTCATATGCAGCTTTGCACATGGGATTAGAAGAATGCAAGATGCCATGAATCCCAGAGCCTGCAGGATTTTCCTTGCAGTAAGCCTGGTACTTTTTGCTAGTGTTTCGAAGTACTGAGATAGTTGCCCTTGTTTTTCTGGCGTAAGATGTGCCATATGGGTGTTTGTGTCCAAGTTGGCACCCAGGAAGGTTATTTTCTGAGATGGTGTTAGTCTTGATTTCTCCTTGTGATGGTATATCCCAGAGAAAGCAGTAACCGTGTCACATATGCCAGATGTTCCAGTACTATGCGTTTGCTGTCCGCTTGGATCAGGCAGTCGTCCAGATAAGGGTAAATTTGTATCCCTTGAAGTCTGCAGTAGGCAATCACTGATGCCAGGCACTTTGTGAATACTCTGGGCGCAGTAGATAAGCCAAAGGGCAATGCAGAGAATTGATAGTAGATTGAACCTGCAAGAAATCTGAGGTATCTTCTGCAGCTTTGTCTGATTGGGACATGCAAGTATGCCTCCTTGAGGTCCAATGTTACCAGCCAAAAAGTACAGTTTTGTACCTACCATAAATGTAGATGTCCGATAAGAATGCATCTGCAGTCCTTACAAATGGGTTGTCCTGTCATCAGGCAGCCCCTCGGTCGGCCGGATTCCAAAGTCTGGGTCTGGCCTCGGCTGGTGTCGCACTTCACCCGACGTCATAGCTGCAGTTATTTGGGTATAAAGGCATCAGCCGACGCCATTTTCCTCAGTGTTTCTTGCCCCAGATGCCAGGTGCCCTCTTGGAAGGCTAAATTTGGATAAATGCCAATGATTCCAAATAGTAGAGAGCAAACAAAAATAAGCATGTATGTACATATATACAAACAAATACACCATAATAGATTCCCCAGCTAGCTATAAGATGGGCAAATACCCTAGGAGCACCACAGAGGGGAAGGCGGGTGGGTAATCCTGACTGCAGATGCATTCCTATCGGACATCTACATTTATGGTAGGTACAAAACTGTACTATGTCCTTCAAGGATGCATCTGCAGTCCTTACAAATGGGTAGAATACCATAGCTAAACTGGGGGAGGTGGACAAAAACAAATTATGGTGTAGTTAGGATCCCTTGCAAAACAGCAGTGGCAAAGCCTGCTCGGGATCTAGAGTATAAAGGTAAATTATAATGCTTGGCAAATGTATGCACGGAGCTCCAAGTAGCAGCTTCTAAAATGTCCTTGGTAGCCACTCCTCGTAAGAAGGCTGTGGTAGTGGCTGTTGCCCTTGTAGAGTGAGGCCTGATATTCTCTGGAGTTTTCTTTCCATGGTAGGAGTAACAAAATCTAATGCAATTTCCTATCCACTTGGAGATTGTCTGTTTTGAAATTGCTTTTCCTTCCCTTCCTGTTGCATATGCTACCAGTAGCTGGTCAGTTTTTCTATTGCCCTTGGTCCTGTCCAGGTAATAGCGTAATTGTCTATGTACATTCAAGGTATGTAGCAGTCTTTCTCCCCTGTTCTGTGGGTTAGGGAAGAATGTAGGTAGGTGGATAGCCTGATTTAAAGAAACTCTGGAAACCACCTTAGGCATAAAGGAAGGATTTGTTCTCATGGACACTATCTTGATGGAAGATCAGGAAGGGTTGCACTGCCATTAATGCCTGAAGTTCAGATACCCTTCTTGCTGAAGTGATTGCCAGCAGGAAAGCAGTCTTCCATGATAAGTATTGCAATTCTGCTGTTGCTGCTGGTTCGAAGGAGGAAGTGTCAATTTTTCTAGCACAAAGTTCAAGTCCCATGCTGGTAATGGTGGCTTCCTAGGAGGCTTTACATTTTTAATTCCTCTCAGAAACTGTCTGAGCAGAGGATGTGAGAAGACAGGAGGATTCAAGTCGTATTCTGCTGAAATAGCTGATGCATGAATCTTGATGGAGGAATAGGACAGGCCTGAGTGGAAGAGCTCTGCCAAGTATTCCAGAATGTTGGCTATGTTTACCAGTGACACATCTTCTCCTTTTTCAGTACACCAAATGAGATATCTTTTCCATTTTGCTGAATAATTTTTTCTTGAGGGTCTGCGAGCCTCAAGGATAATGTCTTTAACCCTTTGGGATAAATTTGGGTTAATTGGTCTTATGCAATGTTCCAGGCAGTCAGCTGCAGAGTTTTCAGGTTTGGATGCAGATGGCTGTAGTTGTTCTGTGTTAACAGCAAGGGAACCAGGGGTAGTGGCCATATTTGTTCCCGAGCCATGCTCCTCAGTAATGGGTACCAATGTTGCCTTGGCCAGTCTGGAGCTATCAGAATGATCCTTGGACGGTCCTCTTTGATCTTCAATAGCACTTTGTGCATCAAAGGAAGTGGTGGAAATGCATATGCTGTCAGGTTTTTCCAACTGAAGGATAGGGAGTCCACCTTCCAAGCAAGTGGGTGGAACGTCCTTGTGCAGAATTTCTTTAGTTGGTGATTGTTTGGGGATGCAAATAAGTCTATTTCTGGGAGTCCCCATTTTCTTGTAATGGTTTTGAAGATGTCCGGATGCAGCATCCATTCGTGGGCATCCGTGGTAGTCCTGCTTAAAATGTCTGCTAAGATGTTTTCTTTTCCTGGTACAAAAAATTGCTTTTAACTGTATGTTGTAGCTCAGGGCCACATTCCAGAGATCCAGTGCCATTCGGCAAAAAGGGTACGAGTGTGTGCCTCCCTGTTTGTTGATGTACCACATAACTGTGGTGTTGTCTGTCCATATCATCAACAGACCTTGCTGAAGGAATGGTCTGAATGCCTGAACTGCCAGTTTTACTGCCAGCATTTCCTTTAGATTTATGTGTAGGTGCAGCTGGTTTTGAGACCATAAGCCTTGTATGCACTTGCCCAGCATGTGTGCCCCCCAACCGAGGTCTGAGGCGTCTGTCGTGATGGTTTGGCTTGGTTGAGCACTGTGAAAAGGCAATCCTGTGTTTGATTGACAAGCCTGAGCCCACCATAGGAATTCTTGCTTCAGGCATGGAATAATGGGAATCTGGGTTTCCAAGCTGTGCTTATGTTGAGACCATAAATTCCTTAGGTACCACTGTAGTTTTCTCATATGCAGTCTGGCATGAGGAACCAATATTATGCAGGATGCCATGAAGACCAAGGCTTGCAGAACTTTTCTTGCTGTCAGATGGTTCTGTTTTGTTAAGGCCAAGAAGTAGAGAGGTAGCTGCTCCTGTTTTTCTACTGTTAGGAATGCCATTTGCCTTGATGTGTCCAACTCTGCACCCAAAAAGGTTATTCTCTGGGATGGTATCAGTCTTGACTTTTTTAAATTGACTGTGTATCCCAGGGCTTGTAGCAGATAAATGACCCTTTGTAAATCTTCTGCTAGCTTGCTTTCGTTGTCCGCTTGTATCAGGCAGTCGTCCAGGTATGGGTAGATTTGTATTCCCTGAAGTCTGCAATGAGCAATTACTGATGCCAGCATTTCGTGAACACTCTGGGCGCAGCAGATAAGCCAAAGGGCAATGCTGAGAATTGATAATGCTCTGATCCTGCAAGAAATCTGAGGTATCTTCTGCAGTTTGGTCGTATGGGGACGTGCAGGTATGCCTCCTTGAGATCTAGAGTCACCAGCCAAGACTCCTTGCCCAGCATGGGAAGAAGCTGCTGTAGGGTCAGCATTTTGAATTTTGGAACAATGAGGAATGTGTTTAAAGCGGACAAGTCGAGAATAGGTCTCCATTTGCCTTCTTTTCTTGGTACCAGGAAGAGTCTGGAGTAAAATCCCTTCCCTTGCTCCATAGATGGTACTTTTTCTACAGCTCTCATCCTTAATTGGGATATTTGTTGTAGTGCTTCTGTGTTTTGATTTGGAGGTAGGTTTGGCATTCCTCTCTTCCCTGGTAGAGTATGGAAGTGAAACCTGTAACCTTGGTCTATTATCTGTAAAATCCACTTGTCTCTTGTGATGCAATGCCAGTTTGTCGTAAATAAGGCTAGCTTCCCGCCTAAGGGTGCTTGCAGTTGTTCCCTGGTAGGCGGTGCCAGAGCCAAGTCACTGTGATTGACCAGTAGTTGTGGTGGTGGCTGTGTCTGCGGCTGTGCCTCGCTGGTTGTTGCCCTGCCACTGGCGTCCTCTGTAAGCACCCCTGGATTGGCTTCTGCCTCTTGAACGCCTATTCCTGCCTTGAGTTCTGGAGGAGTCTGGAAAGGACCAATTCTTGGAGGGACAATTCCTGCTAAACCTCGGAGGTTGGACCTGTAAGAAATCTTTTACTGTTTGGACAGATTTTGCCTTCTCTTCCATCTTCTTCAGTACTTGTTGTGCAGGAGAGCCAAACAAATTGATCTTATCCATAGGAGCATCTAATAGTTTCGATTTGACATGGTCTGAAGGCCTGTTCTTTTAGCCATGCATGCCTTCTGATGACTGTGCCAGTCATGGCTGATCTAAAGGAAGCCTCCAGTGCATCATAGCCGCATTTTAGGGAATGGTTACTGACCTGTTGAATGTTATGTACCATTTCCTGCACATATTTTTTGTCTACGGTTTCATCTGAGGACACTTTTTTGGTTAACTGATCTAGCAAAAATTCTTGATACTGCATCATGTGAAATTGACAGTTCAAGGCCCTAGCTGAAAGAGTAGCAGAAATGTAAACTTTTTTACCCCATCTCTCTAAGGATCTGGATTCCCTTTCAGAGGGGAGGGGGTTTTTGGCAGAGGTGGCTGCTACAGCCTTAGGTCCTTGGGAGATAGTCTCTGGATCTGCAAGGGGAGCCTTATACAAGAGATAATGTGTGTCCGGGACCCTGTAGTATCTATCGGGCTTAACAGGGGCCGGAGGCAGAGAATCAGGAGCTGTACAAGCATCATTAAATGCATCATCTACAACAGAAAGAACTGGAGGTATGGCTAAAGGCCTATGTTGTGGTAAATGCAGAAAAGTTCTAAGCCTTTTTCTGGAATCTGAAAAATCCTGGCCCTGCCACTGAAATTGTTCCCTCATAGCATGCAGGGTTTCCCCAAAGGAAAATTCCTCAGGCGGAGAGGCAGAAGGAATGGAATCTTCACCATCAGAGTCTTCATAAGGGGAGTATGGGGCCTCTGGAGGGTCTGTATCATTTGAGTCATCAGAGGAATCATCTGTAGACACTGGCTCAGGGGGCTCTGCTCTAGGCCTCTTCTCTGGAGGCGGGTGAGAGGCCCTGTCTGGTTGAAGTTGGGATCCTCGAATTAAAGAAATGAGATCCTCTGCTAAACTAAGCATTTGTGAACTAGAGCTAGGCCTGTGAGAGGGGGACTTAGCAGGCACAGATTTAGTAGTTTTAGCTGCTTTAGCCCTGGCAAAGGCCTTAATGGACATGGCTGCAGGTGGCCTAGCAGCTCCACGTGCAGGGGTTGAAAAAACCAAGGGAATAGTGTCTGATAATTCCTGAGAAACTGTAACAGTAAGTGGGATATCAGAAGCCGATTCCACGAGGTTAGAAGAGGCCTCGGCAGGAGGAAAGTTTTCGGCTGAAGGAGGAACCGCTTGCTCGGTTTCAGCCGAAACCGAGACATTCGCGGTTGGCTTAACCACGGTTTCGGCCGAAACCGCGGACCGCTAGTGTCGGTCCTTTTCCTTGCGTTTTTTAGATATTTGCGAAGTCGGAGGATCCGACGGCATAATATAAGCAAAATCGGAGCCGAAAAACTCCTCAGCAAACACCGACCGACGTCTAAGCGTCCGCCGGTTAAAAGAAGCACAGGCTAGACAAGTTGAGATGTCGTGGTCTGGGCCTAGACAAGGTAAGCAGTAAGAGTGGAAATCTTTATGAGGTATTTGTTTCCCACAAGTTAAACAGTTATTCACTTTTTCTGACATCGGCTGAGGCAAGAAAGAGACCCCAATGGGGTACTTAGCTTTTTAGAAGTCTTCGAAGAAGTTTTCGGTAGTAGTAATCTCTGGTTCTGACCGACCGGCACTTGCGAACAGCTTCTGCTTCGGGCACCACGCGGCAAGAAAGACTGGGGAAAATGGCATCGGCTGATGCCTTTATACCCGAATAACTGCAGCTATGACGTCGGGTGAAGTGCGACACCAGCCGAGGCCAGACCCAGACTTTGGAATCCGGCCGACCGAGAGGCTGCCTGATGACAGGACAACCCATTTGTAAGGACTGCAGATGCATCCTTGAAGGACATCTCCTTGCCCAGCATGGGAAGAAGTTGCTGTAATGTGAGCATCTTGAATTTTGGCACGAGTAGGAATGTGTTTAGGATGGATAAGTCCAAAATGGGTTTCCAGTCGGTTCCTTTTCTTGGTACCAGAAAAAGTCTTGAATAAAAACCTTGACCTTGTTGGTGTGTAGGTACCTTTTGTATAGCTCTCATGTTTAGGAGCTTTGAAATTTGCAGTTGTGCCACTGCCCTTTGATTTTGTGGCAGGTTTGGCATGCCTCTCATTTTTGGAAGAGTGTGAAATTGAAATTTGTAGCCTCTGTTTATAATGTCCAGTATCCATTTGTCTGTTGTGACAATATGCCAGTTGCTTGCAAATAATGCTAGTTTCCCTCCCAAAGGAGCTGTCAGCTGAGACTTGCTTGGCATGGAAATGAGGGAGTCATTGGGTTTGCTTCCTGTATTGTTGTGCACTGTCTTCACCACCTCTTGGTGCTGGAGATTGCCATTGTCTGCCTCTATATGATCCTTGTGATTGCCCTCTGCCCCTTGTGCGTCTGTATCTACCTCTTTGGGGCTTGTCAGTGGCTGGAAAGGACCAGTTTTTTGAAGGCCAATTTCTGCTAAAACGTGGTGGTTGGACCTGTAAGAAAGCCTTGACAGTTTGCATAGATTTGGCTTTTTCTTGATCCTTGTGATTGCCCTCTGCCCCTTGTGCGTCTGTATCTACCTCTTTGGGGCTTGTCAGTGGCTGGAAAGGACCAGTTTTTTGAAGGCCAATTTCTGCTAAAACGTGGTGGTTGGACCTGTAAGAAAGCCTTGACAGTTTGCATAGATTTGGCTTTTTCTTCCATTTTCCGTAGTATGTCCTCAGCATTAGTACCAAATAGTACATCCTTTTGTAAAGGAGCATCAAGAAGTTTAGCTTTCACATGATCAGGTAAATTTTGTTCCCTAAGCCAGGCATGTCTGCGAATGACTGATCCTGTGGCAGCCGCTCTACTGGAAGCCTCTAGGGCATCATAACCACATTGTAAGGTGTGTTTACCCACTTGCTCCGCACTATGCATCATATCCTGTAACTCTTTCAAATCTGGTTGTTCAGGTTGAGACATTTTGTTCCTTAATTGTGATAACAGGTACTGTTGATATTTAATCATATGAAACTGACAGTTTAAGGCCCTCATGGCTAGGGTGGCCGAGGTATATACCTTTTTACCCCACCTTTCTAGAGATCTGGATTCCCTTTCTGCAGGGAGAGGATTCTTGGCAGTGGAGGCCTTTAATCCCTTGGGGCCTTGTGAAATGGTTTCAGGGTCAGCATTATGGCCTTTGTAGAGAAATTGGTGAGAGCTGGGTACTCTGTAATACCTATCAGGTTTTACTGGTGCAGGAGGCAGAGAATCAGGGTTAAGGCAAGCCTCGAATAGACATCATCCAGTACATCCAAAACAGGGGTATAGCCAGAGGTCTGTGCTGAGGTAACCAAAGAAATTCCCTAAGTCTTTTCTTGGAATCTGAAAAGTCTTGGCCTTCACAATGGAAGTGTTCCCTCAAAGTGTGCAAGGTTTCCCCAAAAGAAAAATCCTCAGGAGGGGATACAGAAGGAATGGACTGTTCTGCATCCGAATCCTCAAAAGGGGAGTAAGAGTGTTCCTCTGCATCAGAATGTTCTGATAAAATGGATCCCTGATCAGAAGAGGGAGATTCTTCCTCCACTCTGGGTCTCTTGTCAGGGGGGGGGCTGAGAACCTCTGATAAGAGTAATTAAATCCTCAGCCATTTTAAACATCTGTTTCTTAGGCATGGGTCCAGGAGATGGGCCCTGTGCAACAGGCCTCGTGGGATGCCTGGCTGCTTTGGATTTAGTAAAAGCCTTTATTGAAAAAGAAGATGAGGGCCTAAATACACCATGGGTGGAGGTGGACCTGTCCACATTAGTAGGCTCGACATTAGCAGGGCTTCGTTGTAGTCTGGGAAAGGACCGAGGAACCAGCGGTCTCGGTACAGAGAACACCGCCAAAGGAGTGTCGCCGGTAGTCAGGGTCTGCAAAGGCGTCGCTGAGAACCGGACCACGTGTAGCCTGTTTTGGCGGGCCGCTGGTCTCGCGTGTCGGTCCTTTTCCTTGCGCTTTTTGGACAAAACGGTAGTCGGAGTGTCCGACATCTTATAATCAAAAGCTTTACCAAAGTAGTGTTGGGCTTAACTCCGCCCGACGCTTGATAGTGCTTATTGAAGGTAGCGAAAGCGACAGCCCGAGACGTCGTGGTCTGGGCCCAAACAAGGTATGCAGCGGGAATGGAAATCCTTATGCGGTATTTGCTTCCCACAAGAAATACAATTATTAACTTTTTCTGACATCGGTCTGAGGCAAGAAAAGTTTCCCCAATGGGGTACTTAGCTTTAAAGAAGACTTCGGTTCCAATTTTTTCGTAATTCAGGAGCTGGCCGACCGGCACTTGCGAACTGCTTCTGCTTCGGGCACCGCGCGGCAAAAAAGACTGGAGAACATGGCGTCGGCTGTGTCTTATATACTCTGGCCTTACTGATGTCAGAAGAGTAAGCGACGACAACCGACACCGGACCAAGACTTTGGAATTCGGCCGACCGAGGGACCGCCTGACGGCTGAAAACCCATCTGTGATTACTGCAGCTGTATGCACGATGAACATCTAAAGTCAGGTTCCATGGTTCTACGGGCTGTCTAAGAGGAGGCCTGAGATGAGAGGTGCCTTTGAGGAAATCCTTGCAGAGGCATAAAGAGATAAAAGGGGTGCCATCTACACCAATGTGGAAATTGGAAACTGCCGCTAGATGTACTCGTACTGTAGAGGCAGAGGCTCAGTTATCAAAAAACTTAGCCAAGTATTGAAGCATTGCAGTAATTGGAGCCGAATATGGGTCTAGCATGTTATCCTTGGACCAAACGGAAAACCTTTTCCATTTATCCTACTATAGCCTTCTGTTGGATGGTTTGTGAGAGGCCAGAATGATGTCTCTAACAGATGAGGAGAGATTAGCCTGCCTGGCGACTAGCAGAAGTGGAGAAACCAAGCTGTAAGCTTGAGCGTGGACAGGTTCAGGTGACTCAACCCTTGGGGGGAGTGATCAGATCTGATACAGGGTCCAGGATACACAGCGGGAATACTAGGTGCTGCCGAAGAAAGGGGAACGAAACTTGTCGAGGCCAGAATGGGGCTATGAGGATCACCTTGCATCTCAACCGAAGAGCTTTCTTTAGAAATTGTGGGATCAGAGGAATGGGAGGATAGGCATAGAGAAGTCCCGTGGGCCAATCGCGGATAAGAGTGTCCCTCGTTTACTCCCCCTCCAGGGGGAGTAGGGCGAAGTAGCTGCTGCACTTGGTGCTCAACGGGAAGGCGAAAAGATCGCAGCAAGGCTGGCCCCAGTGGCTTAAGATTACAGACACCACCTCGGGGTTGAGGGACCACTCATGGGGCATGAGGATGCATCTGCTCAGTTTGTCCGCAATCACGTTGGAGCTTCCTGGAATATGCGTTGCTATCAGAAAGCAGTTGGAAGTTATCACCCACTGTCAAATTCTCATGGCTTCTCGACAAAGGGGGTAGGACTTGGTTCCTCCTTGCCTGATGTACCAGACCACTGACATATTGTCTAATTGGACTGCAATTGTCCTGGAGGGGAAAGCCACATGGAATGCCTGCAACACTAACAGCACGGTTCTCAGTTCTAGGACATTGATATGCAGGTGGACCATGTGCCTTGGACAGTGTTACCTAAAAATGGCCCCCCACCTGATCAGGGAAGCATCTGTAGTCACAATGGTTGTGGGCTGGGAGGGTTGAAATGAGCGGCTCCAAAGATCGACATCTGGCCTAATCCACCAAAGCAGGTCCTGCTTACAGGAGTTCGTTATTCGAATCTTGTAATCCAGGGGATGACAGTTTGGGAACCACTGACACAGAAGAAGCCATTGCAGAATTCACATATGTAGTTTTGCTAGAGTCACTACTAGAATTGATGCAGCCATAGAACGTAGGGCTTGGAGAACTTCTCTTGCACAGGCTGATGTTTGATAAAGAATCTGTCAGATTTGAAGCCTCAAACGATGGAGTCTGTGAAGAGGGAGTGATACCAGACAGGACTGAGTATTGAACAGTGCTCCAATGAACTCAATTTGTTGGGTAGAGATAAGATTTGATTTCTCCCAATGTATCGTTATTCCCAACAATTTTGCCAGAGAGAGAGAGTATGTTGTAGCAACGTTAGCAGAAGATGCTTGGCGGGGGCAGTAAGGAGCCAGTAGTCTAGATATGGAAACACCCGGAATCCTTTTAGTCTCAATTGAGCTGTTACCACTGCCATGCATTTCTTGAACACTCTGGGGGCTGTAGGGAGACCGAACGGTAGGGCACGGAATTGGTAATGACTGGCTCCTAGCCGCAAGCGAAGCAGATTCCTGGAGCATTTGTCCATCTTGATGTGGCAATACGCATCCCAGAGATCTATAGAGCACATCCAATAGCCTTCTCCTAAAAAGGGAAGGATGGACTGAACAGTGACCATTAGGAATTTGGTGTGGGAGACGGACTTGTTTAAGTTGCTGAGATCCAAAATGGGTCTCTAGTCCCCTGTCTTTTTTGGCACCAAAAAGAATCTAGAGTAAAATCCGGATCCGCGCTGGGCTAGTGGGACTGGTTGGATGACATTTTTTGAGACAGCTTTATAATCTCTGAAACTGCGTCTTTCCTTTGACTGGGTGGAATGTCGTGAAGTTTTCTTGGAAATTTTGGCTGACAAGAAAGGGGAATGGTGTAACCTCTGGTGATAATATTCTCTATCCAATGATCGGTGTTGATAACAGTGCTAGGTAGCTTGGTGCAGAGAGAAATGACCCCCGACTGCTTTCAGAAGTAAGCAATCAGGCCGCCCCTCAGGAGCGCTGATAAGGCTGTCCAGAGGAGGAGTCCCTGGAGGATTGGTTGCGAGAACCCCCTCTGCCTCTATAGGAGCGTCTTCCAGAATTGTTACCCTCTCTGCCTCTGGGAGTATCACCACGTGTGGCACGGAAAGGGTCCTGAGATTTCTTATGCCACAATTTCTCACTCCTCTGATTCCTGGAGAAGGTACGTTGAAGGTTGGAAAACCACAGGCCTACGGCAGACAGGGTTTTTCCATCTTGCTCGCACCTGGCTAGCGTGCCCTTCACTTTGGAGCCAAATTGGGATGAAGCTTTGATGGGAGCATTCAGAAAGGAAGACTTGAAGGGGTCCGGGAGGTCACAGATGCATATCCAGGCATATGGTCCGGGAGGTCACAGATGCATATCCAGGCATGGCGCCACATAATGCTCGAACCGCTGCTCTAGCTGCCCCTTCAGTTACGTGTGAGAGCAACCTCATGGACGAGTTGGATATAGATTCCAGGGTTGCTAGCTGCTAGGCCACTTTTGTCCCTGACCTCGTCAGACAACTATCCCCGAGAGTTCAGAGATAAAGTCTCTCTGGAGCCTTGTAAAGTGTGCCAAATAATTCAGGGAGCGTATAGCAAAGGTCCCTGGTGCAAAAACACGCTTCCCAAGTCTGTCCAGCGCCCGGGACTTCCTGTTGGGCGGGTAATCAGCGGGACGTTCCTCAGCAAAGTCCTTTTCCGTGGCCACCACCAAAACATCAACTGGTAACCCCTTGGACCAGTGCGGATTTTCAACAGGAGGGGATAGAATTTTGTCTGGTCTCTGGGAAATCGCCTCAATGCAATCAGGGTTCTTCCACGTGCGCTGCACGATGAGCTCATTGGCAGGCGGGGTCACCCAAGAGGTAGACGGCCGGGCACGAAAAGCTTGCAGGTACACGGACACCGCAGACTAAGGGTTGGAGGACACCTCAGACTAAGGGTTGGAGGGCTTCCAGTCACCTCTCTGCTTTAACATCTCAGGAGGTGACTGTGGGGACCCTTCACCATCATCATAATCTGTGTCCTCCGTTAAGGACTCCTCAGGCAAGTCCACATGCTTCCTCCAGCACGTCTTCTTTCGAGGGAGTTCCTCAGTGGGGGGTTTCTGAGGAGGACTCGGAAGAGTGGGTACCCAGAACAGGGATGTCTTGCGGCTTCTCTGCCTAGTGTCCCAGGGGGCTGGTCTGTGACAGCTGCAGCTCAGGGTACGAAAACTGGGGTTCCGACATCATGGAAGCACTACCAAAAGCAAGAGCCCTCTCCATTGCGCGGAAGGCAGGCCCACCCTAAGAGGAATGGGAGCCCGGAACAGAGAAAGACAACCTCGGGGCCGGGGTCACATCCTGCTCTGACGGACCCACCCCCACGGGTGGAGCCAGAAGCAGGATTGGCGTGGACGGAGCCATCGGTGCTGAGGAGAGAACGGAGGAGAATGTTGGCACAGTACTGACGCGCCCATCCCCCAATCCCCAGATTGAGGAAAGATCGGTTTGGAGGGAACCGAAGACCAAAGGGGCAAACTCGGAGCCTGAGTAAGGTACACCGTAGGCGCTGAGATGACGGGTTCCAAGGACGATGTTGGAGCAGAGGGCTTCGGAACTGAGATGGTCAAAGGAGGAGTGTAAGATGGAGTCCGTGGATAAGGCAACCCAAGTCCAGCAGCAGGTGGATGGGTTTTAGAAAGTGAGGGAATCCCCCTGGCTACTAACAGCTGGTCCACAAAACACACCACGCCGTGTTCCAAAAGGCTCCTGGTAGATCTAGTGGATACTTCAAACGGGGAGTCAGGACGTTCGAGAAATGGGCTATACACTTGGCCCAGAAATGGTTCTATGGAGGAAGAGTATCGGGTCCGTGGTGCAAGGTCTGCCAGCACCGAAGTCTCTAGTTTCGAGACAGGAAGCAAAGGGGTCAGATCAGTGAGGTCAGTACAACGCTCGGTGCCGAAGTGGTACTTGGAGCCGAAACGTTCCAAAATGGAAACTGAAGTCAAAGGTATGCCCTGAGCTGACGTAGCTACAGGTGCTGAAGTCGAAATAGGCGTAGTAAGATCAAAGATCAGTGCCGGAGGCAGGGCATGTGCCTAAACAGGCATAGGTATCTAAGGATTTGAGGCGGTCGGAGCCAAGGAAGGTGGAGCTGAAGAGGCAGATTTATGCTTCGACGATAACTTGGGGACCTTAGATTTCCCAGGTTTGCTCTGATCACCCGATGGTGAAAAAGGAACAGAATGGGATCTCTTTTTGTCCTTAGAAGGAGGGTTTGAGACCTCCATCGCAGAAATGGCCTCTGAGTAGGGAGACTTGAGTAACTCCTTCAAGAATGAGTTTATTTTTGCGCTCATTAAGAGTGCATTGGTTGAAACTTTGACCAATATCACATGGAGGCTGCACCGAAAGGTGGGCCACTCCAAACAGTATGCACAGTCATCATGCGAGTCACGATTAGGTAACTTGCCCTTACAAGAAGTACAATGTTTAAAGCCAGTGGTACCCTTCTTATCAGACATCTTAATAGAAAAGGACACCACAACTAACTGTATAATCTAACAATAATGAAGTCACTCCGTTCAAAAAAAAAACACAAGAAAATCACAAGAAAAACACCAACTCAACAACACACTGTATGAAGAGAAGAAAGGAAACACCTGAATAAAGATAAAAACAGGTTAAGCAAGAGAAGACAATACCAGCTATGGCATTGAAGAAATACCACAAGGGTAAGGGAAAAGGCCGTACCAACAATGGCACTTAAGATTACCAACGGTAACAACAGGTAGAGTGGAAAGAACATGGTTAGACTGAAGAAAAGACACTAGTAGTACTAAAGGTTTACTAAAATATGAAGATATCCAAAAACTTTTACACAAATATCAAAAAAGATTTCACTTAGCTGAGAGCTCGGCTGAAACATGGCTTTATGGCTATGTGTCAAACGAGATACGACGTAACACAGAGAAGGGCATTCTGGGTAGAAACTTAGCTCGAGAGTTGTTTTGGCTGGCGCGAGCTTGGTAATACGCCAACTCTGTTCCGAGGGCTCGGAACAGAACCCATCAGTAATGAATGGAAAGATGATTAACAATCAGATGAAATAGTTTGCTTGGAAACAGCTAATCCTAAAGGATGAAAGGAAATAAAAAGCTGATAAAATCTGTGAAAAGATTTAGTCTTATCTAAATAAAACGAGTTGTTTATGCACATCCAAATTGTGCAAAACCTTCTTACATGTAGAGAGTGGAGAAGGGAAAAAAGTAGGCAAATGAACAGATTAAGAAATAACTCAATTCACCACTTCAGGCATAAAAAGATTAGTACAAAGGGACATCCTGTCCTTATGGAAAAAGTATAGTTTTGTACCTACCATAAATATAGATGTTCGTGTGTTCACACTGCTGCAGTCATTACACTTGGGTTATCCTGCCGTCAGGCGGTCCCACAGTCGGCCAGAGTTCCAAAGTCTTGGTCCGGCGTCAGTTGCTGTCGCTTCTTCCCTGACGTCAGTGCGCCAGGGGTATACAAGATGCATCCGACGCCATTTTCTTCAGTTTTACTTGCCCCAGATGTCAGGTGCCCCCAAGTAGGTAGGCAATACATACTGCTAATAAAAAATATATATATAAAATAAAAGCAATACCTTCAGTTACAAGCAAATACACCACAAAGGTTGTATAGGATAGAAAGGTATAGATAAGTCCAGCTAGGACAGAGGGGATGGAGGGAGGGTAACCTGGACTGCAGCAGTGTGAACACTTGAACATCTACATTTATGGTAGGTAGAAAACTGTACTATGTTCATCGTGTTACACTGCTGCAGTCATTACACTTGGGTAGAATCCTAAAGTTAAGGTTGGGTGGCTGGTCTATAAAGAGTTAGGATTGGCTATGAGGCCCTGCAGAACTGCAGTGGCAAATCCTGCTCTGGATTTAGAGTAAAGAGGCAAGTGGTAATGCTTGGTAAAGGTGTGCAATGAACTCCCAAGTTGCAGCCTCCAAAATTTCCTTGGTAGGTACTCCTCTGAGAAAGGCTGTTGAAGTGGCTGTTGCCCTGGTGGAATGTGGCCTAATGTTATTAAGGGCTGATTTTCCATGCTGTGTGTAGCAGTAACAAATACAGTGTCCTATCCATTTGGAAATAGTCTGCTTTGAGATGGCCTTGCCCTGTGATCCTGCAGCATATGCTACAAACAGTTGCTCAGTTTTCCTGAAAGCTTTTGTTTTGTCCAAGTAGAAGCGTAGCTGCCTGTGTATGTCCAAAGAGTGCAGAAGTTTCTCCCCTTTATTGTGGGGGTTTGGATAAAAAGTTGGCATATGGATGGTTTGGTTAAGAGCCATACTAGATACCATCTTTGGCATAAAGGCAGGGTTTGTCCTTAAAGAAACCATGTCCTGATGAAAAATTATAAAAGGTTCCACTGCCATTAATGCCTGTAGCTCTGAGACTCTTCGTGCTGTAGTTACTGCCAGGAGCAGAGCTGTTTTCCATGATAAAAATTTTAGATCGGCTGTATTGGCTGGCAAAAAAGGTGACAGGGTCAGTTTTTCCAAAACGAAACTGAGGTCCCAAGTTGGTGTTGGTGCTCTCCGGGGCAGTCTTATGTTTTTAGCCCCTCTGAGGTACTGCTTTAGCAAGGGATGAGAGAATAAAGGAGGATCCGTGTTGTAATGTGCTGAAATGGCAGAGGCGTGGATCTTAATTGAGAAGGATTGGCCTTTGTCCAGCATCTCAGTTAAGTATTGTAAAATCTGAGGAATGTTTGGGACAAGAGGGTCAAGGCTTTGAGCCTGGTTCCAGGCACAGAATCTCTTCCATTTTTTCTGAGTAAGCTTTCCTGGTGCTAGGTCTCCTGGCCTCCAAAATGACATCCATAACAGCTTTAGAGAGAGGTGCTGCCTGTTTGACTAATGAATCTGCCACGCAGCCAGGTTTAGGGTTTTGAGCTGACCGTGCAGGATCTGATTGTTTTGTTGAGTCAGAATGTGTGGAATTTGAGGCAAAAGCCATGGTGGGCCTTGAGTTAAGTTCTTTAAGATTGGGTACCAGTGCTGTCGTGGCCAGTCTGGAGCAATCAGGATCATCTGTGGTTTTTCTTGTCTGGCTTTTAGGAGTACCTTTGAAAGGAGAGGCAGTGGTGGGAAGGCATAAACTTTTAGGTTTTTCCAGCTGAACGAGAGAGCATCCACTTTCCATGCTTGTGTGTGATAAGTCCTTGTGCAGAATTTTTGTAGTTGGCAATTCAGTGGGGAGGCAAAGAGATCCATGTCTGGGCATCCCCATTTTTGTGTTATCATGCTGAAGATTTGTGGATTCAATTTCCATTTGTGAGGGTCCATGACATTTCTGCTTAGATCGTCTGCCATAGTATTTTTCTTTCCTGGCAGGAATTGTGCTTGCAGATGAACTTGATACGTTATAGCGGTGTTCCACAAGGTCATGGCTTGCCTGCATAGGGGATAAGAATGAGTGCCCCCTTTCTTGTTTATGTACCACATTACTGTGGTGTTGTCTGTCTTTAATAATAATTGTCCTGGATGCAGAAGGTCCTTGAAAGCTGTTAGGGCATTTTCAACAGCCAACATCTCTTTTTGACTGCTGTGAAGATGCATTTGGTCTGCGGTCCACTTGCCCTGAATGCATTTTCCTGCCATGTGTGCTCCCCAGGCGTAATCTGAAGCATCTGTTGTTAGAGTCTGCCTGGCCGTGGGTAGAGTAAAAGGCTGACCCTTGTTTAGGTGACATGCCTGTGCCCACCATCGAAACTCCTGTTGTAGGCAGGGAATCATTGGTATTACTGCTTCTAAACTGTGAGACTGTTGACTCCAAACACTTTTTAGGTACCATTGTAATTCCCTCGTATGCAGTCGGGCATATGGTACTAGTAGTATGCAGGATGCCATGAATCCCAGGGCCTGCAGAATTTTTCTTGCAGGGAGATGGGACTTTTTTGCCAGTAATTGGAAATATTGAGTTAGTGGAACTTGTTTGTCTGGCATGAGATAAGCCATCTGGGACGTTGTATTTAAGCTGGCACCCAGGAATATAATCTGTTGTGAGGGCACTAGTTTTGACTTCTTTTCGTTTACTGTGTACCCTAGAGAAATTAGCAACCTTTTTACAAATGCCAGATGCTTTATAAGAATGTCCTTTGTCTCTGCTTGAATGAGGCAGTCGTCCAGGTATGGATATATTTGAATTCCTTTTTGTCTGCAAAATGCAATTACTGGTGCCGGGCCCTTTGTAAAGGCCCTGTGCGCAGTAGATAAGCCAAAGGGCAGTGCAGAGAATTGGCAGTGCATTGTACCAGCTTTGAATTTGAGGTATCTTCTGCAATTTTGTCTGATAGGGACATGCAGGTATGCCTCTTTGAGGTCCAGAGTAACAAGCCAAGCCTTCTTCCCCAGCATGGGTAGAAGCTGCTGTAGTGTCAACACTTTGAATTTCGGAATATCCAGGTAAGTATTTAGAGTTGAAAGGTCTAGTATGGGCCTCCAGACCTTGTCCTTTCTGGGGACCACGAAGAGTCTTGAGTAAAATCCTTGTCCCTGTTGTGGTACTTTTTGAATAGCTCATGTCCATGAGGGCTGAAATTTGTTTTTGTGCCTCTGCCCATTGATTTTGTGGTAGGTCTGGCATTCCTTTTAGCCTTGGTAAAGTGTGAAAGTGGAACCTGTAACCTTGAGACACACTATTCAGAACCCATTTGTCTTGTGTGATTGTTTGCCAGTTTTGAGAAAAAAGTGCTAGTTTTCCCCCTAAGGGGGCTGCCAAAAGGGAAGTGCTTGGCGTACGAAGGGGGAAATCATTGGGACAGTTTCCTGTAAGGTTGAGACTTGTCCTGACCTCCTTTTGGGGTTGAGGTGCCCCACTGTCGTTGACTGTTAGAGCCTTGGGGTTCAGATCTGCCTCTTGGGCGTCTGTATCTGCCTCTCTGTGGCCTGTCTGACACTGGAAAGGACCAATTCTTTGTTGGCCAATTTCTGCTAAATCGAGGTGGCTATACCTGTAAGAAATCCTTGACTGTTTGCATAGATTTAGCTTTTTCCTCCATTTTCTTTAACACCTCTTCTGCCTTAACACCAAACAAGGTATCATGCTGTAAAGGAGCATCCAATAATTTTGCTTTAACATGATCAGGTAAACTCTGTTCTTTTAACCAAGCACGTCTTCGAATCACAGAACTTGTAACTGCGGCTCTACAAGAGGCACCTAAAGAATCAAAACCACATTGCAGAGTATGTTTTCCCAACTGTTCAACTGCATGCAATAAATCCTGTGTTTCTTTACAGTCAGGAGCTTCTGAGCTTGCAAGCATTTTTTGTTTTAGCTGAGCCATTAAATATTGTTGGTATTTAAGCATGTGAAACTGGCAAGTTACAGCCCTTACTGCTAAAGTTGCAGAAATGTAAACTTTCTTCCCCCATCTATCCAAAGCTCTGGAATCTCTGTCAGAGGGTACTGGATTTTTTGCAATGGAAGCCTTAACCCCTTTTGGACCCTGGGAAATAGTTTCTGGATCAGCAGAAGGGTTTTTATAAAGAAACTTGTGAGAGTCAGGGACTCTATAGTACCTATCTGGCTTGGCTGGTGCAGGGGGCAAAGAATCAGGAGATGAGCTGGATTCGGAGAACACATCATCCACAATATCTAGCACAGGCGGAATAGCCAGGGGCCTGTGCTGAGGCAATAAAAGGAAATCCCTGAGCCTTTTCTTGGATTCTGAATAATCCTGACTTTGCCAATGGAAATGTTCCTTCATGGCATGTAAATTTTCCCCAAAAGAATAATCCTCAGGAGGAGAGGCTGAAGGGATAGATTCTTCAGCGTCAGAGTCCTCATAGGAGGGTAGAGAGTATCCCTGGTCTGAAGAAGAATCAGAAGAAATGGAAACCTGATCAGAGGAATCATAGTCTGTATCCTGCCTAGGCCTTTTCTCAAGAGGGGGATGGGAACCCCTGATTAGAGTAATGAGGTCTTCGGCCATTTTAAGCATCTGTTTCTTAGGCATGGAGGACTGTTCAGGAGAATGCTGTACTTGCTTCTTTGTCTTTAATAGTACTTTTGTCTTGGCTGTTGCTTTAATTCTAAGTTGTGAAGTTCTGAAAACACCCTCAGAAGCCGATGCCTGCTCAGAGTCTCCGGACCCATCTGAGGGATTAGTTTCCGTAGGCCTAATACCTTGAGTTTCCAGAGGCCTAGTTGTCTCCATGTGGGAGTCGGAGGCGGCCTGTGGCTCTGAGGTAGCAGGTGTCAGGAACTGCGAAAGCGCCTCACTGAGAACCGGTGACTGGCCTAGAAGAGTAGTCGGTTTTGGACCTCGGATGCCTGTCTTTATCCTTGTCTTTGCGTTTTTTCGGAATTGCAGTCGGTTGATCCGACAGCATAGTATAATTGAACCTTCGGCCGAAGTAGTGCAAAGCAAAATCAAAACGTAGTTTTATAGTGCGTTTGTTAAATCTAGCACAAAACCAACAACTAGTGACATCGTGATCAGGGCCTAGGCATGGAATACAGTAAGAGTGGAAGTCCTTATGAGGTATTTGCTTCCCACAAGAAATACAATTATTAACTTTTTCTGACATCGGTCTGAGGCAAGAAAAAAAGTTTCCCCAACGGGGTACTTAGCTTTATTGAAGACTTCGGATCTGAAATTAGACTTCGAAAATCTCAGGAGTCGGCCGACTGGCACTTGCGAACTGCTTCTGCTTCGGGCACTGCGCGGCAAGAAAGACTGGGGAACATGGCATCGGATCCATCTTATATACCCCTGGCGCACTGACGTCAGGGAAGAAGCGACAGCAACCAACACCAGACGAAGACTTTGGAACTCTGGCCGACTGCGGGACCGCCTGACGCCAGGATAACCCAAGTGTAATGACTGCAGCAGTGTAACACGATGAACATATAAAAAAAGCGGAACAGCCATCAGGGCTTGAAGCTCAGACACCCATCTGGCAGAAGTAAGGGCCAACAGAAGAACAGTTTTCTAAGAGCAATGCTGCAAGGAAACTGAAGGTGCAAGCTCAAAAGGAGCCTAGGTCAATTTCTCTAAAACAAAAGGTAAAATGGAGGAACAGGCTTCCTGGGAGGTCTAATATGAAAGATGCATTTAAATAACGGTTTAGCCTCAAATCTGGAGGCTACAGGGAGTGCTAAAGGCAGACAAGCAGAAATAGCTGACAAGTGGGTCTTAACAGAAGAATATAACAACCCAGCATTCAGCAGTTCATGCAAATAAGAGAGAACCAAAGGAACATCCACAGAGAGTTGATCCAGGTTACAAGAAAGACACCAAACACAAAACCTCCTCCATTTGGATAAGTAGGATTTCCTAGTAGTGGGTTTCCTTTCCTCCTGCAAGACCCTAAGCACATTCTCAGAAAAAAAAAAAGGTGTCTATATGGAATCAAAATTCTATCACCCACAGTGTCACCTGAAGTGTGGACAGGTGGGGATGAATGACCGATCCCTTGTCTTGTGTGAGTAGGTCCACCTTGTGAGGTAACTTGTGATGACTGCCCTTGGCTAAATACAGAAGAGGGAAAGTACAGTTGTGTACCTACCATAAATGTAGATGTTCGAGTGTATTCACTGTTGCAGTCATTACACTTGGGTTATCCTGCTGGCAGGCGACCCGCAGTTGGCCCGAGTTCCAAAGTCTTGGTCCGGCGTCGGTTGCTGTCACCTCTTCCCTGACGTCAGTCCGCCAGGGGTATAAAAGTTGCAACCAACATCATTTTCTTCAGTTTTTCTTGCCCCAGATGTCAGGTGCCCCCAGATAGGAAGGCTGGAACGATAAAATTATGCCAAAAAACATGCATATATTACTATAAACATTTCCTTCATCTACAAGCAAATACACCACATAGGTAGTATAGAGATGAGAAGTACAGAAAAGTCCCAGCAATAAAAAAAGGGGGATGGTGGGTGGGTAACCTGGACTGCAACAGTGAATACACTTGAACACCAACATTTATGGTAGGTACACAACTGTACTATGTTCATCGTGTTTCACTGTTGCAGTCATTACACTTGGGTAGAATCTCAAAGCTGAGGTTAGGTGGCTGGGTCTAAATTGAATTTGGAGAGGCTACCAAGCCCTGCAGAACTGCAGTGGCAAAGCCTGCTCTGGATTTAGAGTAGAGAGGTAAGTGGTAGTGCTTGGTGAAAGTGTGCACTGAGCTCCAGGTTGCAGCTTCTAAAATGTCTTTGGTTGGTACTCCTCTGAGGAAAGCTGCTGAAGTGGCTGCTGCTCTGGTAGAATGAGGCCTAATGCCCTTAGGCACTGATTTGCCATGTTGTGCATAACAGAAGCGGATGCAGTGTCCTATCCATTTCGAGATTGTCTGCTTTGTAATAGGCTTTCCTTGTGACCCTGCAGCATATGCTACAAACAGTTGCTCAGTTTTTCTGAAAGCTTTTGTTTTGTTCAAGTAGAATCGTAGCTGTCTATGTATATCCAAAGCGTGCAGAAGTCTCTCCCCTTTATTTTGGGGATTTGGGTAAAAAGTAGGTAAATGAATGGTTTGGTTTAAGGCCACACTGGAGACCACTTTTGGCATGAATGTTGGGTTTGTCCTAAGAGAAACCCTGTCCTGATGAAAAATGAGGAAAGGTTCCACAGCCATTAATGCCTGTAACTCTGAGACTCTTCTTGCTGAAGTTATTGTTAGGAGCAGAGCAGTTTTCCAGGACAAGAATTTTAAATCAGCTGTGCTGGCTGGCTCAAAAGGAGGCAGTGTGAGTTTTTCTAAAACAAAATTGAGGTCCCAAGTAGGTACTGGTGCTCTCCTTGGGGGGGTCTTATATTTTTTGCCCCTCTGAGGTACTGTCGTAGTAGAGGATGTGAAAAAATAGGAGGTTCCGTATTGTAATGAGCTGAAATGGCAGAGGCATGGATTTTAATAGATGAGAACGATAAGCCTTTGTCCAGCATCTCAGTTAGGTATTGTAAAATCTGAGGTACATTAGGGACAAGTGGGTCGGGCCATTGTGCCTGGTTCCAAGCACAGAATCTCTTCCATTTTTCTGCAGAAGATTTCCTAGTGCTGGGCCTCCAGGCTTCTAAAATGACATCCATAACAGCTTTAGAGAGAGATGCAGTCTGAGTGGCTACATTAACTGCCATGCTGCCAGGTTTAAGGTTCTGAGTTGACTGTGCAGAATCTGATTGTTTTGTTGTGTCAGAAGATGAGGAATTTGAGGTAGAAGCCAAGCTGGGCCTTGAGACAAACTCTTTAGGATTGGGTACCAGTGCTGGCGTGGCCAGTCTGGGGCAATCAGGATCATTTTTGGCCTTTCTTGTCTGACTTTTAGTAGCACCTTGGTAAGAAGAGGCATCGGAGGGAATGCATAGACTGTCAGGCCTTTCCAGCTGAATGATAGAGCATCCACTTTCTATGCTTGAGAGTGATAAGTTCTTGTGCAAAATTTCTGTATTTGGTAATTGTGAGGGGAGGCAAAAAGATCTATGTCTGGGCGTCCCCATTTCCTCGTCATCATGCTGAACACTTGTGGATTTAGCTTCCATTCGTAAGGATCCATTAGATTTCTGCTTAGTTCGTCTGTCAGTGTATTTTTTGTTCCTGGCAAGAATTGTGCCTGCAGATGTACTTGAAGTCATGGCTTGTCTGCATAGGGGGTAGGAATGTGTGCCCCCTTGCTTGTTTATGTACCACATAACTGTGGTATTGTCCGTCTTTATTAATAGTTGTCCTGGATGTATTAGGTCCTTGAAAGCTGTCAGGGCATTCTGTACAGCTAGCATCAATTTTTGATTGATGTGAAGATGCATTTGTTCCTTGGGCCACGTGCCCTGAATACATTTTCCTGCCATATGTGCCCCCCAGGCATAATCCGATGCATCCGTTGTTGTCTGCCTGGCTGTGGGTAAGGTGAAAGGCTGTCCCTTGTTGTGGTGACAGGCCTGGGACCACCATCGAAACTCCTGTTGTAGGCAGGGAATTAAAGCAATGATTGTCTCCAGGCTGTGACAATGCTGTGTCCAAACACATTTTAAATATCATTGTAGTTTCCTCATATGCAGTTTTGCATATGGAATTAGTAGAATGCAGGATGCCATGAAACCCAGGGCCTGCAGAATTTTTCTTGAAGGGTGCTGGGTTTTTGTTGTCATCATTTGAAAGTCAGTTGCCTTTGTTTGTCTGGCGTGAGATAAGCCATCTGGGCAGTTGTATTTAAGCTTTCACCCAAGAATATTATCTCTTGAGAGGGCACTAGTTTTGAATGTTCATCGTGTTACACTGCTGCAGTCATCACACTTGGGTTATCCTGCCATAAGGTGGTCCCGCAGTCGGCCAGAGTTCCAAAGTCTTGGTCCGGCGTTGGTTGTTGTCGCTTCTTCCCTGACGTCAGTGCGCCAGGGGTATATAAGATGCATCCAAGCCATTTTCTCCGGTCTTTCTTGCTGCGTGGTGCCCAAAGCAGAAGCAGTTCGCAAGTAATTTTCGAAGTCGAATTTCAGATCCGAAGTCTTCAATAAAGCTAAGTACCCTGTTGGGGAAACTTTTTTCTTGCCTCAGACCGATGTCAGAAAAAGTTAATAATTGTATTTCTTGTGGGAAGCAAATACCTCATAAGGACTTCCACTCTTACTGTATTCCATGCCTAGGCCCTGATCACGACGTCACTAGTTGTTGGTTTTGTGCTAGATTTAACAAACGCACTATAAAACGACGTTTTGATTTTGCTTTACACTACTTTGGCCGAAGATTCAATTATACTATGCCGTTGGATCAGCCGACGACCTCAATACCGAAAAAACGCAAAGACAAGGATAAAGACAGGCATCCAAGGTCCAAAACTGATGACGAAACCTCTTCTAGGCCAGTCGCCGGTTCTCAGTGAGGCGCTTTCGCAGCCCCTGACACCCACTACCTCAGAGCCACAGGCCGCTCCCTACTCCCACGTGGAGACATCTAGCGCTCTGGAAACTCAAGGTATTGGGCCTACGGAAACTAATCCCTCAGATGGGTCCGGAGCCGCTGAGCAGGCATCGGCTTCTGAGGGTGTTTTCAGACCTTCACAACTTACCATTAAAATAACAGCCAAGACAAAGGTACCATTAAAGACAAAGAAACAAGTACAGCATTCTCCTGGACAGTCCTCCATGCCTAAGAAACAGATGCTTAAAATGGCCAAAGACCTCATTATTCTATTCAGGGTTTCCAACCCCCCTCCTGAGAAAAGGCCTAGGCAGGATACAGACTATGATTCCTCTGATCAGGTTTCCATTTCCTCTGATTCCTCTTCAGACCAGGGATACTCTACCCCCGTATGAGGACTCTGATGCAGAAGAATCTATCCCTTCAGCCTCTTCTCCTGAGGATTATTCTTTTGGGGAAAATGTACATGCCATGAGGGAGCATTTCCATTGGGAAAGTCAGGATTATTCAGAATCCAAGAAAAGGCTCAGGGATTTCCTTTTATTGCCTCAGCACAGGCCCCTGGCTATTCCGCCTGTGCTAGACATTGTGGATGATGTGTCCTCTGCATCCAGCTCATCTCCTGACTCTTTGCCCCCTGCTCCAGCCAAGCCAGATAGGTATTATAGAGTCCCTGACTCTCACAAGTTTCTTTACAAAAACCCTTCTGCTGATCCAGAAACTATTTCCCAGGGTCCAAAAGGGGTTAAGGCTTCCATTGCAAAAAATCCAGTACCCTCTGACAGAGATTCCAGAGCTTTGGATAGATGGGGGAAGAAAGTATACACGTCTGCAACTTTAGCAGTAAGAGCTTTAAATTGCCAGTTTCACATGCTTAAGTACCAACAATATTTAATGGCTCAGTTAAAACAGAAAATGCCTGCAAGCTCAGAAGCACCTGATTGTAAAGAAATGCAGGATTTATTGCATGCAGTTGAACAGGTGGGAAAACATATTCTGCAATGTGGTTTTGATTCTTTAGAGGCCTCTTGTAGAGCCGCAGTTACAGGTTCTGTTATTCGAAGACATGCTTGGTTAAAAGAACAGAGTTTACCTGATCATGTTAAGGCAAAATTATTGGATGCTCCTTTACAGCATGATACCTTGTTTGGTGTTAAGGCAGAAGAGGTGTTAAAGAAAATGGAGGATAAAGCTAAATCTATGCAAACAGTCAGGGATTTCTTACAGGTACAGCCACCTCGGTTTAGCAGAAATTGGCCAACAAAGAATTGGTCCTTTCCAGTGTCAGACAGGCCAGAGAGAGGCAGATACAGACTCCCAAGAGGCAGATCTCAACCCCAAGGCTCAAACCGACAACAACAGTGGGGCATCTCAACCCCAAAAGGAGGTGAGGACAAGTCTCAACCTTACAGGAAACAGTCACAATGACTTTCCTCTTCGTACGCAAAGCACGTCCCTTTTGGAAGTCCCCTTAGGGGGAACACTAGCACTTTTTTCTCAAAACTGGCAAACAATCACCCAAGACAAATGGTTCTGAATATTGTGTCTCAAGGTTACAGATTCCACTTTCATACTTTACCAAGGCTAAAAGGAATGCCAGACCTGCCACAAAATCAATGGACAGAGGCACAAAAACAAATTTCAGCCCTCATGGACATGAGAGCTATTCAAAAAGTACCACAACAGGGACAAGGATTTTACTCAAGACTCTTCCTGGTCCCCAGAAAGGACAAAGCCCGGAGGCCCATACTAGATCTTTCAATCCTGAAAACTTACCTGGATATTCCGAAATTCAAAATGTTGACATTACAGCAGCTTTTACCCATGCTGGGCAAGAAGGCTTGGCTTGTAACTCTGGACCAAATTGCAGAAGATACCTCAGATTCAAAGCTGGTACAATGCACTACCAATTCTCTGCACTGCCCTTTGGCTTATCTACTGCGCCCAGGGTCTTCACAAAGTGCCTGGCACCAGTAATTGCAATTTGCAGACAAAAAGGAATTCAAATATATCCATATCTGGATGACTGCCTCATTCAAGCAGAGACAAAGGACATTCTTCTACAGCATCTGGCGTTTGTAAAAAGGTTGCTAATTTCTCTAGGGTACACAGTAAAAGAAAAGAAGTCAAAATTAGTGCCATCACAACAGATTATATTCCTGGGTGCCAGCTTAAATACAACGGCCCAGATGGCTTACCTCACGCCAGACAAACAAGTTCAACTAACTCAATATTTTCAATTACTGGCAAAAAAGTCCCATCTCCCTGCAAGAAAAATTCTGCAGGCCCTGGGATTCACGGCATCCTGCATACTACTAATACCATATGCCAGACTGCAGATGTGGAAATTACAATGGTACCTAAAAAGTGTTTGGACTCAACACTCTCACAGTTTAGAAACAATAATACCAATGATTCCCTGCCTAAAACAGGAGTTTCGATGGTGGGCACAGGCATGTCACCTAAACAAGGGTCAGCCTTTTACCCAACCCACAGCCAGGCAAACTCTAACAGATGCTTCGGATTACGCCTGGGGAGCACACATGGCAGGAATATGCATTCAGGGCAAGTGGACCACATACCAGATGCATCTTCACATCAATCAAAAAGAGATGGCTGCTCAAAATGCCCTAACAGCTTTCAAGGACCTTCTACATCCAGGACAACTATTACTAAAGATAGACAACACCACAGTAATGTGGTACATAAACAAACAAGGGGGCACTCATTCTTATCCCCAATGCAGGCAAGCCATGACCTTGTGGAACATAGCTCTAACGTACCAAGTTCACCTGCAAGCACAATTCCTGCCAGGAAAGAAAAATACTCTGGCAGACGATCTAAGCAGAAATATCATGGACCCTCACGAATGGAAATTGAATCCACAAATCTTCAGCATGGGAACGCAAAAACGGGGATGCCCAGACATAGATCTTTTTGCCTCCCCACTGAATTGCCAACTACAAAAATTCTGCACAAGGACTTATTACAAACAAGCATGGAAAGTGGATGCTCTTCTGTTCAGCTGGAAAAACCTAAAAGTTTATGCCTTCCCACCACTGCCTCTCCTTTCAAAGGTACTCCTAAAAGCCAGACAAGAAAAACCACAGATGACCTGATTGCTCCAGACTGGCCACGCCAGCACTGGTACCCAATCTTGAGGAACTTGGCTCAGGGCCCACCATGGATTTTTCCTCAAATTCCACACCTTCTGACTCAACAAAACAATCAGATCCTGCACGGTCAGCTCAAAACCCTAAACCTGGCTGCATGGCAGATACATTAGTCAAACAGGCAACACCTCTCTCTAAAGCTGTTATGGATGTCATTTTGGAGGCCAGGAGGCCTAGCACCAGGAAAGGTTACTCAGAAAAATGGAAGAGATTCTGCGCCTGGAACCAGGCTCAAAGCCTTGACCCTCTTGTTCCAAACATCCCTCAGATTTTACAATACTTAACTGAGATGCTGAACATAGGCCTATCCTTCTCATCAATTGAGATCCACGCCTCTGCCATCTCTGCACATTACAACACGGATCCTCCTTTATTCTCTCATCCCTTGCTAAAGCAGTACCTCAGTGGGGCTAAAAACATAAGACCGCCCCGGAGAGCACCATCACCAACTTGGGACCTGAATTTCATTTTGGAAATAACTGACCCTACCACCTTTTGAGCCAGCCAATACAGCCGATCTAAAATTTTTATCATGGAAAACAGCTCTGCTCCTGGCAGTAACTTCAGCACGAAGAGTCTCAGAGCTACAGGCATTAATGGCAGTGGAACCTTTTATAATTTTTCATCAGGACAGGGTATCTTTAAGGACAAACCCTACCTTTATGCCAAAGGTGGTATCTAGTGTGGCTCTTAACCAAACCATCCATTTGCCAACTTTTTACCCAAACCCCCAGAATAAAGGGGAGAAACTTCTGCATTCTTTGGACATACACAGGCAGCTACACTTCTACTTGGACAAAACAAAAGCTTTCAGGAAAACTGAGCAGGATCACAGGGCAAGGCCATCTCAAAGCAGACTATATCCAAATAGATAGGACACTGCATTCGGTACTGCTACACACAGCATGGAAAATCAGTCCCAAATAACATTAGGCCACATTCCACCAGGGCAACAGCCACTTCAACAGCCTTTCTCAGAGGAGTACCTACCAAGGAAATTTTGGAGGCTGCAACTTGGAGTTCAGTGCACACCTTTACCAAGCATTACCACCTGCCTCTTTACTCTAAATCCAGAGCAGGATTTGCCACTGCAGTTCTGCAGGGCCTCACAGCCAATCCTAACTCTTTATAGACCAGCCACCCAACCTTAGCTTTGGGATTCTACCCAAGTGTGATGACTGCAGCAGTGTAACATGATGAACATAGTACAGTTTTGTACCTACCATAAATGTAGATGTTCGAGTGTTCACACTGCTGCAGTCCAGGTTACCCTCCCTCCATCCCCTCTGAACTAGCTGGACTTATTTATACCTTTCTATCCTATACAACCTTTGGGGGGGTATTTGCTGGTAACCGAAGGTATTGTTTTTTATTTCATATGTATATTTTTGATTAGCAATATGTATTGCCTACCTACTTGGGGGCACCTGACATCTGGGGCAAGAAAAACTGAAGAAAATGGCGTCGGATGCATCTTATATACCCCTGGCGCACTGACGTCAGGGAAGACGCGACAGCAACCGACACCGGACCAAGACTTTGGAACTCTGGCTGACTGCAGGACCGCCTGACGGCAGGATAACCCAAGTGTGATGACTGCAGCAGTGTGAACACTCGAACATCTACATTTATGGTAGGTACAAAACTGTACTTTTGTTTTTGTTTACTGTGTACCCTAGGCAAATTAGCAATCTTTTTACAAACGCCAGATGCTTTAGAAGAATGTCCTTGCTCTCTGCTTGAATAAGGCAGTCGTCCAAGTAGGGATATATTTGAATTCCTTTTTGTCTGCAAAATGCAATTACTGGTGCCAGGCATTTTGTGAAGACCCTGGGCGCAGTAGATAAGCCAAAGGGCAGTGCAGAGAATTGGTAATGCACTGAGTCTGCTATGAATCTGAGGCATCTTCTGCAAGATTGTCTGATTGGGACATGCAGGTATGCCTCCTTGAGATCCAAAGTAACTAGCCAAGCCTTCTTGCCCAGCATGGGCAGACGTTGCTGTAGTGTTAACATTTTGAATTTTGGAACATCCAGGAAAGTAAAGTACTTAGGATTGACAGGTCCAGTACTGGTCTCCAGGCTTTGTCCTTTCTTGGTACTAAGAAAAGTCTTGAGTAAAATCCTTGTTCCTGTTCTTGCTGTGGAACTTTTTGAATAGCTCCCATGTCCATAAGAGCAGCAATCTGTTTTTGTGCCTCTGCCCATTGGTTTTGTGGCAGGTCTGGCATACCTTTTGGTTTTGGAAGCGTGTGGAAGTGGAACCTGTAACCCTGAGAAACAATATTCAGCACTCATTGGTCCTGGGTGATAATGTGCCAATTTTTTGAGAAAAGTGCTAGCTTTCCCCCTAGAGGTGCTGTCAAAAGGTAAGTGCTTGGCATTTGTAGAGGGAAGTCATTGGGACTGTTTCCTATAAGGTTGTGATTTGTCTTCCCCTCCTTTTTGGGCTGAAGCACCCCATTGTTTAGGTCTGTAGGAGCCAGATCTGCCTCTTGGGTGTCTGTATCTGCGTCTTTGTGGCCTGTCTGACACTGGGAAGGACCAATTTTTTGAAGGCCAGTTTCTGCTAAATCTAGGTGGTTGAACCTGTAAGAAATCTTTCACTGTCTGCATTGACTTTGCTTTATCCTCCATTTTCTTTAACACCTCTTCTGCCTTTACACCAAACAAAGTATCATGCTGTAATGGAGCATCCAATAATTTTACTTTAACATGGTCAGGTAAACTTTGTTCTTTCAACCAAGCATGCCTTCGAATAACAGAGCCTGTAACTGCGGCTCTATAAGAAGCCTCTAATTAATCAAAACCACACTGCAGAGTATGCTTTCCCACTTCTGCATTTCCTTACTGTCAGGACTTTCTGTATTTGAAACCATTTTCAGTTTTAACAATGACATGAGGTACTGTTGACATTTAAGCATGTGAAACTGGCAGTTTAAAGCTCTTACAGCTAAAGTAGCAGAAGTGTAAACTTTTTCCCCCATCTGTCCAGAGCTCTGGAATCCCTATCCGAGGGAACAGGATTTTTAGCAGTGGAAGCCTTAACCCCTTTAGGACCTTGAGAAATTGTTTCTGGATCTGCAGCGGGGTTTTTGTAAAGAAATTTATGAGATTCAGAGACCCTGTAGTACCTGTCTGGCTTGACTGGTGCAGGGGGTAAAGAATCAGGAGACAGACTGGATTCAGAAAAAACATCATCAACAATATCACGCACAGGTGGGATAGCCAGGGGCCTGTGTTGAGGCAATAAAAGGAAGTCTCTGAGCCTTTTCTTGGATTCTGAATAATCCTGGCTCTCCCAATGGAAATGCTCCCTCATGGTGTGCAGGGTTTCCCCAAAAGAATAATCCTCAGGCGGAGAGGCTGAAGGTATTGACTCTTCTGTATCAGAGTACTCCTAGGGAGGGAGAGAATATCCCTGACCAGAAGAGGAATCAGCGGAAATGGAAACCTGGTCAGAGGAATCATAGTCGGTGTCTTGCCTAGGCCTTTTGTCAGGAGGGGGATTGGAACCCCTGATTAAAGTAATTAGGTCTTCGGCCATTTTAAGCATCTGTTTCTTTGGCAGGGATGACTGTTCTGGAGAATGCTGGACTTGTTTCCTCGTCTTTAATGGTGTTTTTGACTTTGCCTTTGCTGCTGTAGTGGGCTTAATTGTAAGCTGTGAAGGTCTGAAAACACCCTCAGAAGCACATGCCTGCTCAGCAGCTCCAGGCCCATCTGAGGGTATAGTTTCCATAGGCCCAAAACCTTGAGTTTCCACAGGCCTCAGTGTCTCCATGTGGCTGTCGGTTAAGGCCTGTGGCTCTGAGATAGCGGGAGTCAGGGGCTGCGAAAGCGCCTCACTGAGAACCGGCAACTGGCCTAGAAGAGGCTTTGTCGTCGGTTTTGGACCTCGAATGCCTGTCCTTTTCTTTGTCTCTGCGTTTTTTATAAATTCCGGCCGTCGGTTGTTCCGACGGCATTATGTAATTAAACCTTCGGCCAAAATAATGTAAAGCAAAATCAAACAGACATTTAATAGTGCGTTTATTGAATCTAGCACAAAACCGACAACTAGCAACGTCGTGGTCAGGGCCTAGGCAAGGAATACAGTAAGAGTGAAAGTCCTTATGCGGTATTTGCTTCTCAAAAGAAATACAATTATTAACTTTTACTGACATCGGTCTGGAGCAAGAAAAAGTTTCCCCAACGGGGTACTTAGCTTTACTGAAGTCTTCGGTTCTGAAACTCAATTTTGAAAATCTCAGGAGTCGGTCGACCGGCACTTGCGAACTGCTTTTGCTTCGGGCACCGCGCGGCAAGAAAGACCGAAGAAAATGGCGTTGGTTGCAACTTTTATACCCCTGGCGCACTGACGTCAGGGAAGAGGTGACAGCAACCGACGCCAGACCAAGACTTTGGAACTCGGGCCGACTGCGGGTCGCCTGCCAGCAGGATAACCCAAGTGTAATGACTGCAACAGTGAAACACAATAAACATCTAATGTTGTCTGGGCCAAAAAGGAGTCAACAACAACAGTGTGGGAGCGTTCTGCTTCACCTTGAACAGGACTTTTGAGATGAAGGGGAGTGAAGGCAAAAAGAAACATTCCCTTCCAAGAAAAAGAGCGGGCAGACCAGAGAACATGGGGCTCTGGCACAAAAAAAGAGGAAGGTGTCTGTTCAGAGGGGAGGCAAATAGATCAACTTGAGGAGTATCCCACTGGTGGACAATATCCAGAAACACATCCCTGTGAAGCATCCACTTGTGGGATTGTGATAAGGACCTGCTCAGGGAGTCTGCTACAATGTACTGACCTTAGGGAATGTAAACTGCCTGAAGCGTCACTTGATATTGGATAGCTAGCTCCCACACTTGAGGTGCTAACCTGCAAAAGAGATGAGATCTTGTCCTCCCCTTGCTTGTTGACATACCACATCACTGTGGTATTGTCTGTAAGTACCTTGAGGGGCCCTGGGGTAAAGAGGATAAAATGCTTGAAAAGCCAACAGAAGAGCTCTCATCTCTGACACTGATGTGGTCTTTCTTCTGTTGAAGCAATCAAAGGTCCTGCACTTTTAGAAAGCCGAAGGAAGCTCCTCATCCCAAGTCTGATGCATTTGTGAACAGCTCCCGAGAGGGGAGTGGAGGCTGAAAAGGATGTCCTGGACTGAATGCAAAATCAACCAATGAAATTCCAGCTTGAGACATGGAGGGAGAAGGACTAAGAAATCTAGAGGATGAGAGTGCTGAAGCCAAGCTGTCTTTAGAAAACCATTGAAGCTTTCTCTATGTGGAGTTTGGTAAGAGGAAGCATAGGAATGGTGGAAGCCATGAAGGTCGGCCCACTCAGAAATTCGCTGGCTGTAACCGAGGCCAGAGGAAGAAGGGATTGAAAGGCAATAAGAGTTAAGGCCTTGGGAGGAGGCAAGGATGCCAGCATTGGAACAGTCTGGATCCTGCATCCCAGAAACCCATGACCCTGTGAAGGAATTTTTGGAAATTTACAGTGAACCCCAGGCTTTGCAGGGGAGAAATGGCAAAGTGAAAATGCTGCAGTAGAATCACTGGAGGAGAGGCCTGAAAAAGAAGGTTGTCTAGGTAGGGAAAGATGTGTAACCCTCTTAGCCTGCAAAAAGCAAAAAAAGTAATCACAAGAGGAAGGCATTTGATGAATACCCTTGGGGCAGTAGAGTGGCCAAAGGGCAAAGAAGAGAACTGAAAATGCCAGGAAGCAACACAGAAACTTCCTGAAAAGGGGATGAACAGGGATATGAAGGTAAGCATCCCTCAGGTCCAGAGAAACCAGAAAAGCCTGAGAAAGTAGCAGAGAAAAAGTCTGAAGGGACAACATCCGAAAAGGAAGGTACCTTCAAGAAAGGTGTTTAGGTGAAAGACAGCCAGAATGAGTCTCCCAGCGCCTTCTTTCCAAGGGACCAAGAACACTCTGGAATAAAACCCCTACTCCCTTTGAGAAACTGGAACATCCTGAATAGTTCCCAGAGTCAAGAGACCCTAAAGCACCTCTGGAAAAAAGGCTAATTGCTCCTGAGGGGGCTGAGGAATGCCCATGGAAGGGGGGGGGGGGGATTTCCAGAACATGTTGTACCTTTGGCGAATGATGGAAAGAACCCAGGAATCTTGAGTAATCTTTAACCAAACAGGACGGGACAGGAAAAGACAAACAGAAGATAGCACCTGGTTGGTCAGGAAAAGGAGATTTCTGAACCAAAGGAGTCTGGGCAGCTTTAGCAAGGGGAGCCCTTCTACCACCTTTCTTACCTTTGGGGGGGATGGCGAGACTGCCTACGAACAAATGCCGACTTACTAGGGTAATTCCTTTGGAAGAAACAAAGATATGTTTTATATAAGGCTTTACTCTTTTCCTGTAGGGACATGGACAATTCGGCAGCAGCAGCACTAAACAAATGCTTGTCCACAGGAGCGTTCATTAACTTGGTCTTAATACCATCAGGCAAAGGTTGAGGCCGAAGCCAGGAATATCGCCTCGGCACAGAACCAAAAGCAATAGCCCTAGAAGCATCTGCTGCATCATAACTGCATTTAATAGAATGGCGAGCTACCTGAGAAGAAGTATCTACCAAGAAGGCAGCAGAAATCTTCCCCTCAGAGTCAGGAAGGTCAGAAATAACCCAACAGGCCTGAGACAGAACAGCCAAAATATATCTTGTCATATGGGTATGACAATTGACAGCCCTAAAAGTAAGAGTTGCCGAGGTATTTACAGTCCTATCCAGCCTTTCCGTAGTTCTGCTGTCTTTATCAGAAGGAATCAACTTTGTAGTAGGCAATAACTTTGATGGCTTATCACATGCCAGAGACACCATAGAAGGGTCTACAGAGGGGCACTTATAAAGGAACTTGAGATCATCAGGCACCTTATAAAAGCTATCAGATTTTTTTTGGGAGCAGGGGGTTGAGAATCAGGAGCCTGAGATGCAGTAGAAAAGGCATCCAACAAGGCAGACAGAACAGCAGGAGCAGCAGGTTTAGGAGAGTCCCATTTGCAGTAGCTCGTAATACCTTTTCTGAACCTAAGACACCTGAGCATAATCCCATTTGAAAAATTCCATCACTCTGGAAATTGTGTCCCCAAAAGAAACCTGGTCAAAAGGAGAGTCATGACTAATGAACTCATCTTCCTCAGAACCACAGGCTAAGGAAGAAGGAATCTGGGAAGAATAGGCAAGGGATTCCTCATGAGGGTCCTTAGGAGCATGAGAAACTAATTTATTTTTTTTGTTTCTTCTTTAAGGAGACATCAGCCTTGGCTCACACACCGTAAGACACTATAATGTACTCGGCACCTCCTACCTAACCAAAATCTGAGGAACACTCCCAGGCCTTCAGTAATAATCAGCCATGGTTCGCCCTGAACATCTGAAGCAGATGTCTGTAAGGCCTTCAGGGACATGCATGAAGCTGGACCCATGCCGTCTTCAAAAGTGGTCATGGCAGAGGAATCCAACAAAGGAGCTGGGTGTTCTGCCAGGCTTTCACTAGCTTCAAGATAAACAACTGGTGATGACACAGCCGAAGAATCAGACCTAGCTTTCCTGGCCTCCTCCTTCGCAGACGGCTGACCCTCCGAGTGGGAAGTTCCTTCCATTGCATCTTTTGCCAAAAGCTTAAGATGTTGGTTTTCTAAACATATGGCCAAAGAGGAAAGCAGACTATGTAGCATCTTCAGGATGAAAGCCTGGCAAACAGAACAGGACGTATGGTCATGGGAAGCATCTAGACAAAATAAACACTGCTCTTGATGGTCTTTATGAGGAATCTGTCTCCCACACTGGCATTTACCCTTTCTGGATGACATGAATCCCATAGCAACAAAACAAAGGAAAAAAAATAATAGCAAAACCCCAATGGGGCACTTATCTGAAAGATGGCTTGGTACACCAGCAAACAAAGTGGGCATTCAGGCTGTTGATGAACGATAACGTTTGGACTGGCGGCAAGGAAATTCTGAGGACGGTACATCCAGACATCACCTTTATGCCCTATGCTGTACGCAGGAAGCATACGTGTGACACAAAGCGTACCCTTAGCAACCTAAAGGCTTTGGTATACTGGCTAGACATTGGGCTGCCTTTGGCAGGGGATCCCTATTATAAGGAATACTGTAACAGAGAAATGGAAGGACATCATAGCTGCCATTTTAATCACATTTAGAGTACAACGGTGACAGATAAACCAGTGGCAGCGACAGGAAAAATCATTCTGAAGAACAGCCTGGCCACCTGAGGAGGATGGGATACTTCTGCAAAGGATTAGGTCAACAGCAAAAAGGATGATGTTAGAAGGACAGATGGCTGTTCCTGCGTCATTTGTAAGCAGAGAGAGAACAGTATGGGACCAAGTAGAGCTTTGGCTAAGAAGGTACCTCTGTTAGTGGATAAAACATCTTTCTTATCCATGAAGGTTCTGTTAAATAGTTTTTAAACCAGTTGACTGCATTATCAGCAAATCCTATGACACTAAGTTGTTTAAGTACTGAGTGGTCTGCACTTTCAAAGGGCCAGCAGAAGTCAATGACGATATCCCCACTAACCACCCCCCTTCTCCACAGATGCGATTTCATCTCTTGTGATGTACATGGCAGTTAATGTGGTCTGTCCACTACAAAAGCAGTGTTGTGAATCAATTTAAGAGGGACTCATGTTTTCACAGTGAACATTTTGAATGTTAAATGATATAACACAGTCAAAAACAAAAAAAAAAAACAAAAAAAAAATCTCCCCAAAAGCTCACCAGGAACTTTTATTTTTGCAGCGGAGGGTAAGACCCCCCCCCAGCACCCCTCCAACACCACTGCTAAATATATACACTAATTCCGAGTTTACATTACAGCAAAGAAAGAGCCCATTCACCCATCCCTGCTGCACCTTAATCTCCTACTGCTGGCTTCCCATTCACTGCAATATTGCAGCAGGTTTGATTTCAACATTTTGACTGATGAATTATCAAATCATTTTGTGACTGGGCAGATTATTTTAACATGTCAGCATTCTCAAGGGAAAGGGGGATGTATGTGTTTTGATACTAGAACTGTAAGTGAATACTTGAGCTGTGGAGGTATGTTACCTGTACAGAAAGAAAATTCAAAGATATGTCCGAGAGGTTTTGAAAATTGTTTAGCACACATTTTCAAGAAGGGAGGTATGGTTTTGGGGTTAGGGCTGTGTTTCTTGTCCAATTTACTTTTAAATTAATTAATAAATGATATTTATTTATTTATTTTTACTTACTTGCAGAACTCTCTTCCTCTCTCTGAAATACAATGAGTTTGTGGGTGAGTAAAATCGTGTGTGTTGGATGAGCTAGTAGTGGTACACCTGTGTGGTAGTGAGAGGAGTTTGTCGGAGATCAGTAAGTGGAAAGTAATTCCCTAACTTTGTAAGCAAAGTCTAGTTGGAGTGGGGAGTGATGAGGTGCTAATAAGTGACCTTTGTACTCCTGCTAGTACTGTTAACAGGCGATATCCTTGATTACGACACAAGATTTTGGGGGCCTGAATTATGGGTCTATACACTTTAGCATGAAGGTGTGTTGATTCTGCTTTTTTTAATTTTGAATTTGTAAGAGTGCCTTTTGGCCAAACAGGTAATAAAGAAGTTTCTAACCTGAGAGAATTTCCATTTAGTACAGGCTTTCTCCCTAATGCTTACTTTTCCTCAGAGCTAAGTCAAGAAAAGGGCAGTGATGCTCTTTCAGAAGTCTTAGTTGTTGGGAAATACCTACTGAGAACTGCTCTTATGAGTTGAGTTAAACATCTGTAAGGCAGATGTTGGTTCCTCTACTTGGAGTGTGTGTGTGTGTGTGGGGGGGGGGGGGGGGGGCAGTCCAGTGCTGTTATATCAGCAAGAACCTTCTCCTAGGATTCTTATACAGATGTTGATTCAATTATTATTGAGGGAGGTACTGAGGCTACTATGCATTGGAAGATGGACACTGAAATGGTTAGGTAAGCAAGCTCTCTCTCCTGATGAGGGATGTTTGTGATTAAGAAATTCAGCAGCAAGTCTGGAACAAACTACTGAAATGTTCTGAGGTATTAGTAACAGATGAGCTTGACGTCTTCTGGTGATTCTGCAGAGACCGTTATTACCAAATCATTGGGTTAGAAAAGAGGAAGTATTTGGCAAGAATACAACTTGGACAAGAAGGTATTTTAGCAAGAATACCAAGTTATTTCACAACACACACACTATAAAAGCGAATCATATCCTAAACTAACATTTTCTAACCACAGAAAAAGACACTGCGCCATGGCTGGGAAAAAATAATAGCACAAGTGCCTATTTTACAAGATGATGCAAGGCAAGCAAGACAGTAAAACAGCATGGGTGAAATCACTAATGACAAAAATAACAACATAACAGATATCTCCTTACATCAAAGATAAAAACAGCTGTTAGCTGGGTCTGATATATGGCTACCCAGCACTATACAACTAGAGCAGAGAACAAAGCTTCAGCAGTGGTGTTTACATACAGCAATGCAAATCCAATAATGGAACAATAACAGAAAGACAACTAAAAAGCTTCTTTTTGCCCAGTGCTGCTTCTGACTACTCATCATAAAAGAAATGGCCACACACGATTTGGAGGTAGTCCTCTGCAGAGGATTATAAAACAGAATACCTCTTCCATCATCAACTTAATGTTTTTCTCTTTTGTTGTTGTGCACAGGGGCCAAGCTACCTTTTAACTATACATCACAGTGTCAGGCATCAAAGTATGAAGATGATGCATCTGTGCCACTCAGTTCATCAGCATCCACTAAGCAAACAATGTCTATAAGACAGGTAATAAAACCACCACCATACCACTTTCTTTCATTTCCATTTGTTAACCAGTTAAGTGAGCTGGATCACAGAGCCTATTCAGTCATGACTTAGGCTGAAAATTTATTTGTCTTTGTCTACCAGGAAAGTCCAACTGGGTAATGCCCATTTTCAGCAGAGGCACGGGGAGAAAAGCTCCATTTGTTTACACTGCATTCATTATACAACAATAATAATAATATGAGAGAGTAGACCCAAAAAATTACATATGCAAAATTTTACAAATACAACTTTAGTTTTCTTTTTTTTTGACAAGACTAGATTTTATAAACAGCTTACAAAAATTTATGTGAAATACTTACAAGGTAAAATGCTATGCAAAAGTTATTTACAAAGTATATACAATAAGCAGCAGCAGTATTACATTCATGTCTCAAATGCTTAGCTACTGATTACATTTCCAGATTGGTAGGATGAGATGCAAATTGTTAAGCCTTTATCCATCATCATGAAAACACTCACATTGTTTGCACGTTTCTTTTAGTGTGGCCTTAAACTATTCTTGTAGGTTTGTGATTTCCTCTGGCAACTTAATCTAGGAAAGGCTCTTTCCCCAGTACCTGATTTGAAGATCAGTCTAGCAAGGAGTAGGCTGCCTTATGCATTTTTTTTACTAGTAACTCTGTTCTCCATAGGGTAGCTTACATCTCAGGAGGGGGCAATAAGCTAAAGTTATGTACTTACTATAAAGATGTATCCTTTCATTCTAGTCAATCTGATACAATGTATGGGTCCTTGAGCCTCTGCTCGGTTCTGGATAATTTAGTGCTCCTGCCTTGAGCCCTTCCTAAACTTTTACCCACAATTCTTTGCTCTTCCCTGAACAACTCTGAGTTTGGTGCCTACAGCCAAGTGCATCTTTACTGCCTTTGACTCCGAACGGAAGTCCTTGGATCCACACAATGGCAGGGGAAGAAGGGACTAGAATGAAAGTATCTATTTTTATGTTAAGCAAATTAACTTTTGTATCCTATTAATTCAATCTGTCTGATCAGACATACATGTCAGAATCCCCTAGGATCCTGAGTGGCCTTAAGACAAGAGACCCTTCAGAATGGAAGCCCCAAAGGAAGCTCTAGCTTTGGACATACAATCTGATTTGTAGTGCTTGGCAAATGTGTGGGTCGAGAACCAAGTAGTAGCTTAAAAATTTCATCCAAACACAACACTCTGAAAAAGTTCTGCCGAAGTTGCCACAGCTATAATTGAAGGAGCTTTAGCTTTGATGGACAAAGACTTGTTTTGTGAAGTGCAGATAAAAGAAAAAGTCCAACAATCATCTGGATAGGGAAATCTTAGAAACTTTTCTGCCCAATTATGTTTGAAGGATACAAATAACTGCTCATCTTTTCTGAAAGAAGCCATTCTATGAAGGTAGAAATGAAGCACATTCAATGTAATTTGGAAAGAACACTGGAAGACGTATGGGTGTGCACAATTGGTCTCAGACACAACTTTCAAGAGAAAGGAAGGACTGGTTCTAACCACAACCCTGTCCTTATGAAATACGAAGTAAGGAGAAACAGAAGATAAAGCATGTAGCTCCAAGACTCTCCTAGCTGAAGTGGCAGCCACTAACAGTACGGTTTTCCAAGATAAGAAATTTAATTCCACAGAAACTGCAGGCTCAAATGGAGGTCTGGACAAAACTTCAAATACAAAAATTAGGTTCACAAGGAGAAGCTGGATCCTTAATGGGAGGTCTTAAATGGAATGTCTGTAAGAAAGACTTTACAATAACTTAAGAGATGCTAAAGAAGAGTCCTGGAACCCAATGTGGAAGGATGAAATGGCTGCCAATTGTACTTTGATAATGAAGAATATGGATCCAGTTGAAGTCAAGGAAGACAGGAAATGTAAGACTTCTTCCACTGAAGCTGAAAAGGGTTCTATGTTACAAGACTCTGCCCGTATGGCAAATCTTTTCCACTTACTATGATACATCTTACATGTAGATTATTTCTGAGAAGCTGTAAGTATATGTAATAAGTCAGAAGGGAGGGCAGTGTCTCGTGCCATCACTGGAACTGAAGAAACCATATGGTTATTTTTGGGTTGGACAGATCCGGATGAGGCATTCTGGATGGGTAAGAAAACAAATCTGGTATCCAATTTAGAAGCCAGGGAGAGTCCTTCAGTTGAGGTCTTAGGAGAGAAAAACAAATCTGTGTGGGCCAGACTGGGGCAATGAGAATGAATGCTCCTTACACCAAATGGCTTTCTGTATGAATTTGGTCATAAGGAGAGTGGAGGAGATAAGTATAAAGTAGCCCATTAAGACAATGACTGGACACATCGTTACTGGGGTTCTGTCCTTGGTGACAGAGAATGGCAAAACAGTCACTGCAACTAATGTTTTCTGGGGTCGCAAACAGAATGTTGCATGGTTTACCCCAGCGATCAAAAATCTCCTTTGCTACTATCAAATTTAGGGACCACCTGTAAGGAAGGAGATTTTTGCCTAACCTGTCTGCAAGGTCACTGAGTCTTTCGAAGATGTACACTGCAATCAGAAAACGGTGACAGGCTATAGCCCATCGCCAAACTCTCATGGCCTTTCAGCACAGTAGACAAGATCTGATTCCTCCATGCTTGTTTATATAACAGACTTCTGTCACATTCTATCTGTACATACCAAACTTCTGTCATGGTTTGTCTGTATAATTATCACCTACAGAAGAAGCCAGTCTTAAAATTTGTGCAACACAAGCAGAGCTGCTCTCATCTCTAGGACACTTATGTGAAGACAGGCTTCTGAATCTGACCAAGAACCTTGGACCATTCTCCCTTCGTAATGCCACCCCCCCCCAAAGGGTGGATACATCCATTCTAACTGTTGCTATTGGAGAGCGATCGACTTCCAGGACAGCATGAACCACCAACTTCAATGATATGATTCTGTCTTGTAGGAGAGAGATCACAGTTGCAGCTATATCCAAATGACAACCCCAAATAACTAAATGCTGAGCGAGGTTCAGGTTGGATTTTGTTAAGATTTACTGTGATACCCCAGGGAAGAACAAATATGAAGTATGCAGACCTTTGCCTGAAAAAGAAACTCCTTGGAAGCAGCAACCAGGAGCCAGTCATCCAAATATGGAAACATGTTGAATCTCTGCAGTCATAGATGGACTGCTACTAACACCATGCACTTGGTAAACACCCTGAGGTCTGTGCTGAGTCCAAATGGCAGGGATCTAACTGAAAATGACCAACTCCTAAACAGAAGAATAGGAATTTCCTGGACTCCTTGCCTATCTTTATTTTAAAGGCAAGAATCCTGGAGCTCTCTATACAGCACATCCACTTAGTTCTTCTGAACACACAGAAGAAAGTCTGCATCATGGCCAGAAGAAAGTCTGCATCATGGCCAGTCGAGTCTTTTTGACATAATTGCTTAGGTCTAGAATGGGCCAGATGTCCTTTTGTTTTCTTGAGAATCAAACAGAAGTGCAAGTAAAATCCTGACCTCTGCTGGTCTGGTGGGACCTCTTGGATGGTTCTCTTGTGCGAGAGAAAAAAACTCTTGTACAGCAGCCTTTGCCTGCCTGGGTGGGACATCAGACAACAGGAGCTGCAGGGATGGGGAATGCACCAAAAATGGAATTTAATAACCTCTGCATATTATCCCTCTTACTCATCAGTCTAGTGTGATGGTGAACCATGAGTGAGGAATAGAGGGCTATATCCCCCAAATGCTTCCAGAGTGGAGCAGTTGGGTAAACCTTTAGGGATTCTGAGGTCAGCTGTCAAAGAAGGGCCCCCAGAATCCCTGATGCTGCAGACAGTACAGTTGTGTACACTTACCATAAATGTAGACCCTGTTGCAGTCATCACATTTGGGTTATTCCTGCCAGGGTAGCCCTCGGCCGGCCCGAATACCAGAGAATTAGTATTTCTGCGTTGGTTGAGTCACTTGAGGACTGACGCCAGGTCGTCAGTAGTATAAAGTAAGGCCACCGACGCCATTACATCAGTTTTTCATGTCCTAACCTGTCAGGAGACCCCAAAGTAGGAGCCCAGGTTCTGGTGGAAGAACCTCACCAGTGGAAAATAAATACCAATACGTCCCTTGTAAGGAAAGGAGAACAACAAGGAAGAATTGTAATAAAAGGAGAAAGAGAATAAAGGGGGATGGAGAGAGGGAAACCAGGACTGCAACAGTAAATACACACACATCTACATTCATAGTAAGTGTACACAACTGTACTATGTTCATAGTGTTTCACTGTTGCAATCATCACATTTGGGTAGACTCCCAAAGCTGAGGAAATGGGTGGAGGCAGTCAAGGAAACTAGGGGCTGGCTAGGGTGCCCTGCAAGACTGCAGGGGCAAACCCTGCCCTGGATATGGAGAACACAGGCAGGTGGTAATGCTTGGTAAAAGTGTGAACAGATGTCCAGGTGGCAGATGCCAGGATGTCCCTGGTGGGTACTCATCTGAGGAAAGCTGCAGAGGTGGAGGTTGCTCTGGTGGAGTGTGTCCTGACCTCCTGGGAGAGGCTTTCCATGCTGTTTGTAGCAGAAATTGATGCAGTGTGCCATCCATTTGGAAATGGCTTGCTTGGAGATGGCTTTGCCTTCTGACCCTGAAGCAAAGCTAACCAGCAATTGGTCAGACTTTCTGAAGGATTTAGTCCTGTCCAGATAGAATCTGAGCGGTCTGTGCACATCTAGAGAGTGAATAATCTTTTACCCCTTGTTCTGGGAATTAGGAAATAAGGTGGGCAAATGAATGGATTGGTTGAGCGCCACACCGGACACCACCTTGGGCATGAAGGATGGGTTAATTCTGAGGGATACCCTGTCTGTATGGAAGATGATGAAGGGTTCCACAGCCATGAGTGCTTGCAACTCAGACCCTTCTGGCTGAATTGATAGCCAGAAGGAATGCTGTCTTCCAGGAGAGAAGTTTTAGTTCTGCAGAAGCTGGTTCGAAAGGGGGCAGGGTGAGCTTTTTCCAAGACAAAGTTAAGTTCCAAAGCTGGTGTAGGTGCCCTTCGGGGGGCCTCAAGTTGCTAGCCCCTCTGAGGAAATGTTTGATCAAAGGGTGTGAGAAAAGGGGTTTCTCGGTGGGAAAATGAGCAGAAATAGCAGAGGCATGAATTTTAATAGATGAGAAAGAGAGACCACTGTGTAGTAAGGTCAGCTGGATGGAGGGCTGTGCAGTTTTGGCTCCCTTAGCCTGGATCCAGGTGTAAAACCTTTTCCATTTATCTGCATAAGACTTTCTGGTGCTAGGACGTCTGGCCTCACGGATAACATCCAGAACCTGTTTACTGAGGATGACAAATTGGTTCGGGGTTAGGGAATAAGCAAAGCTGCCAAAAGTACAGTTTTGTACCTACCATAAATGTAGATGTTCGAGTGCTAATACAGCTGCAGTCATAACAGATGGGTTCTCCTGCCGTCAGGCGGGTCCTCAGTCAGCCGAATTCCAAAGTCTAGGTCCGGCATCGGTTGTCGTCGCTTCTTCCCTGACGTCAGTGCGACAGGGGTATAAAGGAACCAGCCGACGCCATTTTCTTCAGTTTTTCTTGCCCCAGATGTCAGGTGCCCCCAGAAGGAAGGCAATACATAAATTTGTGTAATAATGCAGTGCAATATAATCAAAATAACAGTAGTTGCAAGCAAATACATCATAAATGAATACCCCAATCAGGTTGTATGAGGATGTGTTAGCCTATAGGCCTGTCCCAAGAGGGGAAGGAGGGAGGGAAACCTGGACTGCAGCTGTATTAGCACTCGAACATCTACATTTATGGTAGGTACAAAACTGTACTATGTTCATCGTGCATACAGCTGCAGTCATAACAGATGGGTAGAATCCCAAAGCTATGAAAGGGGTGGTAGGCACTAGGTGGAACTAGGAGGAGCCAAAATGCCCTGCAAGACTGCAGTGGCAAAGCCTGCTCTAGATTTGGAGTATAATGGTAGGTTGTAGTGCTTGGAGAAGGTATGCACAGAACTCCAAGTGGCTGCTTCCAAAATATCCTTGGTAGGAACTCCTCTGAGGAAGGCTGCAGAGGTGGCTGTGGCCCTGGTGGAATGAGTTCTAATGCCTGTAGGTACAGTTTTGCCATGAAAGGAATAGCAAAAGTGTATGCAGTGGGCTATCCATTTTGAGATTGTCTGTTTGGAAATTGGCTTTCCTTGAGCTCCCACCGCATAGGCCACAAAGGGATGTTCTGATTTTCTGAAAGGCTTTGTTCTGTCCAAATAATAACGCAGTTGTCTGTGGATGTCCAAGGAATGTAGTAATCTCTCCCCTTTGTTTTGAGGATTAGGAGAAAAAGTAGGTAAATGTATGGCCTGATTTAAAGCTACCCTGGATACCACTTTAGGCATAAAGGACGGGTTCGTAAGGAAACTCTGTCCTGATGGAAGATGATAAACGGCTGGACAGCCATGAGAGCCTGTAGTTCTGAAACTCTGCGAGCTGAGGTGATAGCCAGAAGGAAAGCTGTTTTCCAGGACAAATATTGCAAATCTGATGAGGCAGCTGGCTCAAAGGGAGGCAAGGTCAGTTTTTCCAGAATGAAATTAAGATCCCAAGCAGGTATTGGTCGTTTCCTTGGAGGTCTTAGATTCTTAGCCCCTCTGAGGAACTGTCTTAAGAGAGGGTGAGAGAATAAAGGTGGATCAGTGTTGTATTCTGCAGAAATGGCTGAGGCATGGATTTTGATGGAGGAGAAAAAGTCCGCTGCTTAGCAGTTCAGCCAAATATTGTAGTATTTGGGATAAATTCAGTTTTCCTTTTTCTCATTCCAGACACAAAAACGTTTCCATTTTGCGGAGTAAGCTTTTCTAGTTGATGGCCTTCTGGCCTCCAAAATGACATCCTGCACCTCTCCTTGGAGAGTAGGGCCTGTTCTGATGCTAAGGAATCTTCCATGCGGCTAGATTGAGTGTTTTTAGCTGGCTGTGAAGAGTTTTGAAGCTGTGCTGAGTCAGAAGAAGAGGCATTAGAGGCAGGGTCCATGGTGGGGAATGCATCAGGCTCCTCAGGAGTGGGTACCAGTGTTGCCTTGGCCAGTCCGGAGCAATGAGAATCATCCTTGGTCTGTCTGCTCTGGTTTTCAATAGAACTTTGGGCAGCAGAGGAAGAGGTGGGAAGGCATAAACTCTGTCATTGATGTCCAACTGAAAGAGAGAGCGTCCACTCTCCAGGCCTTTGGATGGAAGATCCTTGAGCAGAAGCCTTCCCCATTCTTGGATTATTTCTGTAAAAACTTTTGGATGCAATTTCCATTCGTGTGGATCTGTCATATTCCTGCTTAGGTTGTCTGCCAGCGTGTTTCCCTTGCCTGGCAAGTACTGTGCTTGTAGTTTCATTTGTAAGTCCATGGCCATGTTCCAAAGTGACATAGCCAGTCTGCATAGGGGGTAAGAATGTGTTCCTCCCTGTTTGTTTATGTACCACATAACTGTGGTGTTGTCCGTTCTTATCAATAGTTGACCTGGTTGTGGAAGGTCCTTAAAAGCTATAATAGCATTTATTACTGCTAGCATTTCTTTTTGCTTGATGTGAAGGTGCTTTTCTTTTTGGGACCATTTGCCCTGAATGCACCGATCTGTCATGTGCGCCCCCCAGGCGTAGTCCGAGGCGTCTGTTGTGATGACTTGATTTGCTTGAGGCTTGCTGAATGGAACACCTGTGTTTGTTTGACATGCTTGAGCCCACCACAGAAATTCCTTTTGCAGACATGGAATTAGTGGTATTATTGTTTCCAAACTGTGGCTGTGTTGAGACCATATGTTTTTCAGGTACCATTGTAGTTTCCTCATATGCAGCTTTGCACATGGGATTAGTAAGATGCAAGATGCCATGAATCCCAGGATTTTCCTTGCAGTCAGCCTGGTGCAATTTGCTAGTGTTCTGAAGTATTGAATTAGTTGCCCCTGCTTCTCTGGCGTGAGGTAGGCCATCTGGGTGTTTGTGTCCAAATTGGCAGCCAGAAAAATTATCTTCCGAGAGGGTATTATCCTTGATTTCTTTTTGTTGACTGTGTATCCCAGAGAGTTCAACAACATTATTACATAAGCCAGATGTTTCAGAAGAATGTGCTTGCTGTCCGCTTGGATCAGGCAGTCGTCCAAATAGGGGTATATTTGTATCCCTTGAAGTCTGTAGTAGGCAATTACTGATGCCAGGCATTTCGTGAATACTCTGGGCGCAGTAGATAAGCCAAAGGGCAATGCAGAGAATTGATAATGGGTTGAACCTGCAAGAAATCTGAGGTACCTTCTGCAATTTTGTCTGATTGGGATATGCAGGTATGCCTCCTTGAGGTCCAATGTTACCAGCCAAGACTCCTTGCCCAGCATGGGAAGTAGTTGCTGTAGAGTGAGCATCTTGAATTTTGGTATGAGTAGAAATGTGTTTAGGATGGATAGGTCCAAAATAGGTCTCCAATCTTTTCCCTTCCTTGGCACCAGAAATAGCCTGGAATAAAAACCTTGACCTTGTTCGTGCGTAGGTACCTCTTGAATAGCTTTCATGTTTATGAGATCAGTAATTTGCCTTTGTGCCTCTGCCCTTTGACTGTGTGGCAGGTTTGGCATGCCTCTCATTTTTGGAAGGATGTGAAAATGGAATTTGTAGCCTCTGTTTATAATGTCCAGGATTCATTTGTCCTTTGTGACAATACGCCAATTTTTTGAAAATAATGCCAGCTTTCCTCCTAAGGAGGCTGCCATTTGAGACTTGGTTGGCATGCAAAGGGGAAAGTCATTGGGTTTGCTTTCTAAAAGATTGCGAGTTATCCTCACCACCTCTTTGTGTAGGAGCTTGCCATTGTCTGCCTCTAAACGATCCTTGGGATTGTCCTCTGCCCCTCGGGCGCCTGTATCTGCCTCTTTGGGGTCTGTCCGTGGCAGGAAAGGACCAGTTTTTGGAAGGCCAATTTCTACTAAAACGTGGGGGTTGTACCTGTAGAAATTCTTTCACAGTTTGCATTGATTTAGCCTTTTCCTCCATTTTCCTTAACACCTCCTCAGCATTAGCACCAAATAGTACATCCTTTTGAAGAGGGGCATCTAGTAATTTTGCTTTGACATGATCAGGCAAGGCTTGTTCCTTGAGCCAGGCATGCCTTCGTATGACTGATCCTGTAACAGCAGCTCTACATGAGGCCTCTAGAGCATCAAAACCACATTGTAAGGTATGCTTACCCACTTGTTCTGCACTATGCATCAAATCCTGCAACTCCTTCAAGTCTGGTTGTTCAGGTTGTGACATTTTACTTTTCAGTTGTGATAACAAAAACTGTTGGTATTTTAGCATATGAAACTGACAGTTTAAGGCCCTCATGGATAAGGTAGCAGAGGTATATACCTTTTTCCCCACCTTTCTAAGGATCTGGAGTCTCTCTCGGAAGGTAGTGGATTTTTAGCAATGGAGGCCTTAACTCCCTTGGGGCCCTGTGAGATGGTTTCTGGGACAGCAGCATGGCTTTTGTATAGAAATTGGTGAGAGTCAGGAACCCTGTAGTACCCGTCAGGCTTAACTGGGGCTGGAGGTAGAGAGTCCGGGTTAAGGCAAGCCTCAGAGTAAACATCATCTAGGATGTCCAAGACAGGAGGTATAGCCAGAGGCCTGTGCTGAGGTAGCAAGATAAATTCCCTGAGCCTTTTCTTGGAATCTGAATAATCTTGGCCTTCCCAGTGGAAGTGTTCCCTTAAGGTATGCAAAGTTTCCCCAAATGAGTAATCCTCTGGGGGGGGGGGGGGACAGAAAGGATGGAACTCCTCCGCATCAGAGTCTTCAAAAGGGGAGTAAGAATGTTCCTGATAATCAGAATGCCCTGAAATAATGGAGCCCTGATCAGAGGAGGGGGAATCTTCCTCCACTCTGGGCCTTTTGTCCGGTGGGGGCTGAGAATCTCTGATAAGAGTAATTAAATCCTCAGCCATTTTAAGCATCTGTTTCTTAGGCATGGGGCCTGGAGATGGGCCCTGTGTAGCTGGTCTCAGAGTGCATGGTTGCTTTAGACTTTGTGAATGCCTTGATGGAGAAAGAGGAGGAAGGTCTGAAGACACCTTGAGTGGAGGTGGACCTGTCCACATTCTGAGTTTCAACGCCAAGAGTGGCTTCGGTATCTGTAGTCGGGGTGTGGGCAGAGGAGCCTGCGACCTCGGGCACAGGAGACACCGTCAAAGAAGTGTTGTTGGTAGTCAGGGGCTGCGTAGGCGCCTCGCTGAGAACCGGACCACGTGTAGTCGGCTTTGGCGTGGTGTCGGTAGAGGCCGCGGACCTCATGTGTCGGTCCTTGTCTTTGCGTTTTTTAGACAAAACCGGAGTCGGAGTATCCAACGACATAGTATAGTTAAATGCTTTTCCAAAATAATGCTGGGCGAACTCCGCCCGACGCTTAATAGTGCGTTTGTTGAATGTAGCACAAAAGCGACAGACCGAGACGTCGTGGTCTGGGCCTAAACAAGGTATATACAGAGGGAATGGAAATCCTTATGTGGTATTTGCTTCCCACAAGAAAAACAATTATTAACTTTGTCTGACATCGGTCTGAGGCAAGAAAAGTTTCCCCAACAGGGTACTTAGCTTTTAAGAAGACTTCGGTTTCCAAACTTTTGTAATCTCAGGAGCTGGCCGACCAGCACTTGCGAACTGCTTCTGCTTCGGGCACCGCGCGGCAAGAAAGACTGAAGAAAATGGCGTCGGCTGGTTCCTTTATACCCCTGTCGCACCGTCAGGGAAGAAGCGACGACAACTGACGCCGGACCTAGACTTTGGAATTCGGCCAACCGAGGACCCGCCTGACAGCAGGAAAACTCATCTGTTATGACTGCAGCTGTATGCACGATGAACATCTGAGTGTCTGCAATTGGGTATGCATGAATTCCCCTTCCCTCTGGGTCAGGAAGTTTGGAATCGGAGGAAGATGCCATGGAGGCAGTGGGAAATTACAGTTGTGTACACTTAACATAAATGTAGATGTTCGAGTGTATTCACTGTTGCAGTCATCACATTTGGGTTTATCTGCTTGCAGTAGCCCTCAGTCGGCCTGATTATCAAAGTCTTGGGTCCTGCGTTAGTTGCTGTCTCATCTTCGGTGATGTCAGGTAGTCAGGGGTATAAAGCATGCAGCAGACGCCATTAAATCAGTTTTTCTTGCCCCAGATGTCAGGTACCCCCCCTTAATGGGAAGCAATTATTTATATATATATATATATATATATATATGTAGATATGTAGATATGTAGATATATATACATATACATACATACATACATACATACACACATACATACACAAGGTTATACCGCCAACAAAAAAGCAAATACACCAAAAAGCTTTTAAGCATAGCAAAGGAGAATAGAGGTATAGCCAAAAGTCAGGGGGTTGGAGGGAGGGTAACCAGGACTGCAACAGTGAATACACTCGAACATCTACATTTATGGTAAGTGTACACAACTGTACAATGTTCTTCAAGTTTCACTGTTGCAGTCATCACATTTGGGTAGATTTCCAAAGCTAAGGATGGGAGGAGGAATTTAGATAGCATTAGGACCAGCTAGAAGGCCCTGCAAGACTGCAGTGGCAAAGCCAGCTCTGGATTTAGAGAAAATTGGCAAATGGTAATGCTTGGTGAATGAAAGTACAGAACTCCAGGTAACAGCTTCTAGGATGTCTGTGGTAGGGACATCTCTGAGAAAGGCTGTAGCTGTAGATGCAGCCCTGGTTGAATGGCGTCTAATCCAGTGAGATAGGTCTTCCATGGTGCTTATAGCAGCATGAATGCAATGGCCTATCCATTTAGAAAGCTTTGCTTTGAAATAGCCTTCCCCTCTGCCCCTGCAGCAAATGCCACCAGCAGTTGTTCAGATTTCCTTTGAGGTTTAGTCCTCTCCAAGTAAAATCTAAGTTGTCTGTGCACATCTAAGGAATGCAGTATCCGTTCCCCTTTGTTCTGTGGATAACAAAAGAAGGTTGGCAAATGGACTGATTAAGAGCCACACTGGATACCACCTTGGGCATGAAAGAGGGATTGGTCCTGAGGGACACCCTGTCTCCATGAAAGATGATGAAAGGCTCCACTGCCATAAGGGCCGGTAATTCAGATACCCTTCTTGCTGAAGTGATTGCTAAAATTAAAGCTGTTTTCTAAGAAAGGAATTTTAACTCTGCAGTTGCAGCTGGCTCAAAAGGTGGAAGAGTGAGTTTTTCCAATACAAAATTAAGGTCCCAGGCTGGAGTCGGGGCTCTCCTGGTTGGAAAGTTTTTGGCCCCTTTGAGGAACTGCTTGAGCAGTGGGTGAGAAAAGGGAGTGGTTCTGTGTTGTAATGAGCTGAAATGGCTGAGGCATGAATTTTGATGGAGGAAAAGGAAAGGCCCTTGTGAAGCATCTCAGTTAAGTATTGAAGAATCTGAGGTAAATTGGGCGCTGCTGTGGCCATCCCTTGAGTTTGGTTCCAGGCACAGAATCTTTTCCATTTTTCAGCATAAGATTTTCTAGTAGTAAACCTCCTTGCCTCCAAAATGACATCCAACACTTGTTTTCTGAGAGATGGTAACGGAGAGACTAGGTAATTAGCCAGGCTGCCAGGTTCAGGGTTTGAATCTGGCTCTCCTGCTGAGACAGCAGGGTAGAGGTTTGAGGTAGGTGCCATGGGGCCAGCTGTGACACACTGCACAAGAGGGGGTACCAGTGTTGGCATGGCCAGTCTGGTGCACTCAGTATCATCCTTGGTTTGTCCTGTTTGATCTTTAGTAGTACTTTGGAGAGGAGAGGCAGAGGAGGAAAGGCATAAACTGACAGATTTTTTTCCAGCTGAAGGACAGAGCATCCACTTTCCAAGCTTGTTTGTGGGGAGTCCTTGTGCAGAATTTGTCCAATTGGTAGTTCTGGGGGGAGGCAAACAGGTCTATATCTGGGATCCCCCATTTGTTGATCAACATGTTGAAAATAGTACAGTTTTGTACCTACCATAAATGTAGATGTTAGAGTGGTTATGCTGCTGCAGTCATCACACTTGGGTTATCTGCCGTCAGGCGGTCCCGCAGTTGGCCTGAATTCCAAAGCCTTGGTCCGGCGTCGGTTGTCGTCGCCTCTTCCCTGACGTCAGTGCAGCAGGGATATAAAAGGCAGCAGACGCCATTTTCTTCAGTTTTTCTTGCCCCAGATGCCAGGTGCCCCCAAACTAAGAAGGCAAAATAAGAAGCTTGCAAAACATACCTTAGTGCAAATCAATGGTACTAGTTGTAAGCAAATACACCATATAGACATGCATCCCAAAGGTTGAAGTACATGGAGGTATAAGAAAAGGCCTTGTTAGAAAGAGGGGATGGAGGGAGGGTAACCTGGACTGCAGCAGCATAACCACTCGAACATCTACATTTATGGTAGGTACAAAACTGTACTATGTTCATCGTGCTATGCTGCTGCAGTCATTACACTTGGGTAGAGTCCCAAAGCTATGGTTGGGTGGTAGGAGCTAAACTGGGTTAGGTGCAGCTAAGATGCCCTGCAGAACTGCAGTGGCAAACCCAGCTCTGGTTTTTGAGTACAGTGGAAGGTGGTAATGCTTGGTGAAGGTGTGCACTGAACTCCAGGTAGCTGCCTCCAGAATGTCCTTGGTTGGGACTCCTCGGAGGAAGGCTGCGGAGGTTGCTGTAGCCCTGGTAGAGTGAGACCTAATACTAGCAGGTACTGCTTTCCCGTGGTGTGAGTAGCAAAAATGGATGCAATGTGCTATCCATTTGGAGATGGTCTGCTTTGAAATAGCCTTTCCTTCTGAGCCTGGTGCATAGGATACAAGGAGTTGGTCAGATTTTCTGAAGGCCTTTGTCATGTCCAAATAGTAACGTAGCTGTCTGTGAATGTCCAAAGAGTGAAGGAGTCTTTCTCCTTTATTCTGTGGGTTTGGATAAAAGGTGGGCAAGTGTATGGTCTGATTGAGAGCCACACTGGATACTTCCTTTGGCATGAAAGAAGGGTTGGTGCGTAAAGTTACTCTGTCCTGATGGAAAATGATGAAAGGTTCCACTGCCATAAGGGCCTGCAGTGCTGAGGTGATAGCTAGCAGCAGGGCTGTCTTCCATGACAAGTATTGAAGCTCTGCTGAAAAGGCTGGTTCGAAAGAAGGTAGTGTTAACTTTTCCAGAACAAAATTTAGATCCCAAGTTGGAGTAGGTGGTTTTCTGGGGGGGGGGGGTCTTATATTTTTTGCCCCTCTGAGAAACTGCCTTAGCAAAGGATGAGAGAAAATGGGTGGAACCGTATCATATTGAGCTGAAATGGCTGAAGCATGGATCTTTATGGATGAGAAAGAAAGGTCTTTGTGTAGCAGCTCAGTTAGATATTGGAGTATGTGCGGAATGTTTGGGATGCCAGGATTTAGGCTTCTGGCCTGGTTCCATACACAAAATCTTTTCCATTTGTCTGAGTAAGTTTTTCTGGTGCTGGGCCTCCTGGCCTCCAAAATGACATTCTGGACGTCCTTTGAGAGAAGTGTTATTTGATAATTTAAGGTATTTTCCATGCAGCTAGATTTAAGGTCCTTAGCTGACTGTGAAGCATCTGCGAGTTCTGTTGGGTTAACAGCAGAGGGAATTGAGGTAAGATCCATGGAGGGCTGTGAGACAAGTTTCGTAGTAGTGGGTACCAGTGTTGACGTGGCCAGTCCGGGGCAATGAGGATCATCTGTGGTCTCTCTGATCTGGTTTTCAGTAATACCTGGGAGAGTAGAGGCAGAGGTGGGAAGGCGTAGACTGACAATGCTGTCCAACTGAATGATAGGGCATCCACTTTCCAGGCCAGGGGATGGTAAGTCCTTGTGCAAAATTTTTGTAGCTGGCAGTTGTTGGTTGAGGCAAACCGATCTATGTCTGGCGGTCCCCACCTTTGAGTTATCATTGAGAATACTTGTGGGTGTAGTCTCCACTCGTGAGGGTCTGTCAAAGTTCTGCTTAATTTGTCTGCCAAAATGCTTTCTTTTCCTGGCAGGAATTGTGCTTGCAGTTGGTAAGTTAATGCTGTGTTCCACAAGTCCATTGCCTGTCTGCATAGTGGGTAAGAGTGCGTCCCTCCTTGTTTGTTTATGTACCACATAACTGTGGTGTTGTCCATCCTTATTAGAAGTTGTCCTGGATGCAAAAGGTCCTTGAAGGCTGTTAGTGCATTTTTTACAGCTAGCATCTCCTTTTGATTGATGTGTAGCTGCCTTTGGTTTGCAGACCATTTGTCCTGTATGCATTGTCCTGCCATGTGTGCACCCCAGGCGTAGTCTGATGAATCTGTTGTCAAGGTTTGGTTTGGTGGAGGTGAGACAAAGGGAAGGCCCTTGTTTGCTTGGCATGCTTGAGCCCACCATAGAAACTCTTTTTGAAGGCAGGGAATGAGAGTTATAGTTGCTTCGAGGCTGTGTCTGTGCTGGCACCATACACTTTTTAGGTACCATTGTAGTTTTCTCATATGTAGCCTTGCATATGCAATTAGTTGAATGCAGGATGCCATGTACCCCAATGCCTGCAGGAATTTCCTTGCAGTGAGCTGGGTAGAAGTTGTCATGTTTTTGAAGTACTGAGCCAGTTGTTTTTGCTCGTCTGGCGTGAGGTAAGCCATCTGGGTCGTTGTATTCAAGCTGGCACCCAGGAAAATTATTTCTTGTGAGGGTATTAGTTTGGACTTCTTTTTGTTTACTGTGTACCCTAGGCAACTTAGCAACTTTGTCACAAATGCCAGATGCTGTAGAAGGATGTCTTTGCTGTCCGCTTGGATCAGGCAGTCATCCAGATATGGATAAATTTGTATTCCTCGCTGTCTGCAGTATGCAATTACTGATGCCAGGCATTTCGTGAATACTCTGGGCGCAGTAGATAAGCCAAAGGGCAATGCAGAGAAGTGATAAATGCGTTGTGCCTGCCAAAAATCTGAGGTATCTTCTGCAATCTTGTCTGATAGGGACATGCAGGTATGCCTCTTGGAGGTCCAACGTTGCCAGCTAAGACTCCTTGCCCAGCATGGGAAGAAGCTGCTGTGGTGTGAGCATTTTGAATTTGGGAATGTCCAGGTAAGTGTTTAGAATTGAAAGGTCTAAGATGGGTCTCCAGGCTTTGTCCTTTCTTGGTACTAGAAATAGTCTTGAGTAAAATCCTTGACCTTGCCCTTTTGCAGGTACCTTTTGAATTGCTTTCATGTTCATGAGAGCTGAAATTTGTTTTTGTGCCTCTGCCCATTGGTTTGTTGGCAGATTTGGCATTCCCCTCATCCGTGGTAAAGTGTGAAAATGAAATCTGTAGCCTCGGGTAATAATATCCAGAACCCATTTGTCCTTTGTAATGATGTGCCAGTTTTGTGGGAAAAGAGCCAATTTTCCTCCTAGAGGTGCTGCCTGGGCAATTATGCTTGGCAGGCGAAGAGGAAAGTCATTGAGTTTGTTTTCTGAAGGGTTGAGATCTGTCGTCTCCCCCTCTGAGTTGTTGTTTGCCATTGTCTAGGCCTGAAGGTACCCTGTGGCTGGCCTCTGCCCCTAGGGCGCCTGTACCTGCCCCTTTGGGATCTGTCTGAAGCAGGAAAGGACCAGTTTTTTGATGGCCACTTTCTGCTGAAGCGAGGAGGTTGTACCTGTAAAAAATCTTTAACTGTTTGCATTGATTTAGCCTTTTCTTCCATCTTCTTTAAAACTTCCTCTGCTTTGACACCAAATAACGCATCCTTTTGCAGTGGAGCATCCAGTAACTTTGCTTTGACATGTTCTGGTAAGGTCTGCTCTTTTAGCCAAGCATGTCTATGTATTACAGACCCTGTGACTGCTGCTCTACATGAGGCCTCCAAAGAATCAAAACCACACTGCAAGGTTTGTTTTCCCACTTGTTCTGCTGCATGTAACAAATCTTGCATCCCTTTGAAATCTAGTTGATCTGTTTGAGGGATCATTTTCTGTTTTAACTGATTAAGCAAGTACTGCTGGTATTTAATCATGTGGAAATGGCAGTTTAATGCCCTCATGGCCAAAGTGGCAGAGGTATACACCCCCCCCCCCCATCTTTCTAATGCCCTGGAATCTCTTTCCGCAGGTAGTGGATTCTTAGCAGTAGAGGCCTTAACCCCTTTGGGACCCTGGGAAATGGTTTCTGGGTCTGCAGCAGGGCTTTTATATAAAAACTTGTGAGAGTCAGGGACTCGATAGTATCTGTCAGGTTTAGGTGGTGCTGGAGGTAAGGAATCTGGATTTAGACTGGATTCAGTGTAGACATCATCCAGAATGTCCAAAAGAGGTGGAATGGCTAGGGGTCTGTGCTGAGGCAAAAGAAGAAACTCACGGAGTCTTTTCTTGGAGTCAGAGTAATCTCGTCCTTCCCAGTGGAAATGCTCTCTCATGGTGTGTAGGGTTTCCCCAAAAGAGAAGTTTTCAGGGGGGGGGGAAACAGAGGAAATAGACTCCTCAGCATCTGAGTCTTCATAGAGAGGGAAGGGGTAATCCTGTTCCTCAGAGTCTGCTGAGGAAATGGATTCCTGGTCAGAAGGAGGTAAATCTTCCTCCAGTTTAGGCCTTGTGTCAGGAAGGGGCTGGGAACCTCTGATAAGGGTAATCAGGGTCCTCCGCCATTTTGAGCATTTGTTTTTTAGGCATAGGGGCCTGTATGGGAGCCTGTGGACTCGGTTTCTTAACCTTTGGAAGCTTAGCGTATGACTTAACGGAAAGAGTCGTCGGTTTAAAAACACCTTCTGAAACCAAAGGCCTGTCCATAGTCCCCATATCGCCGCCAGGGCTGGCATCCGCGAGTTGAGGAGGAACCGGCTCCAGTGGTCTGGTAGATTCTGACTGAGAGGTAGTTGTATTTTCTAAATCTGCGGTAGTCAGGGGCTGCGCAGGTGCCTCAATGAGTACCGAAGATCCGTCGGCAGGCCTAACCGAGACCTCGGTTTCTGGTCTAGGTCTAGGCTGCCGGTCTTTGTCCTTGCGTTTTTTAAACGTAGCGGTGGTCGGAGGTTCTGATGACATAATGTAGTTGAATTTTCTGCCAAAATAATGTCGGGCGGTATCAGCCCGACGCTTAATAGTGCGTTTATTGAACCTAGCGCAAAACCGACAACCAGAAACGTCGTGGTCTGGGCCTAGGCAAGGAATACAATAAGAATGAAAATCCTTATGAGGTATTTGCTTCCCACAAGAAATACAATTATTAACTTTGTCTGACATCGGTCTGAGGCAAGAAAAGTTTCCCCAATGGGGTACTTAGCTTTATAGAAGACTTCGGCTGAAATTCTGTTAGAAAATCTCAGGAGCTGGCCGACCGGCACTTGCGAACTGCTTTCTGCTTCTGGCACCATGCGGCAAGAAAGACAGAAGAAAATGGTGTTGGCTGCCTCTTTTATACCCCTGCCACACTGACGTCAGGGAAGAAGCTACGACAACCGATGCCGGACCAAGGTTTTGGAATTCAGGCCGACTGCGGGACCGCCTGACTGCAGATAACCCAAGTGTGATGACTGCAGCAGCATAGCACGATGAACATCTTTGGTTCCAGTTTCCACTTGTGTGGGTCCATGAGATTTCTACTTAGTTAGTCTGCCAGTGCATTTAGTTTTCCTGGCAGGAATTGAGCCTGTAGATGAACCTGGTAGCTCAAGGCTGTGTTCCACAGAGCTATGGCTAGACTGCAGAGGGGGGTAAGAATGGGTACCCCCCTGCTTGTTTATGTACCACATAACAGTGGTGGTGTCCGTCTTTACCATTAATTGTCCTGGAAGAATGTGGTCCTTGAAGGCTGTCAGAGCATTCTGTACAGCTAACATTTCTTTTTGATTGATATGCAGGTGCATTTGACTTGGGTTCCATTTGCCCTGAATACACTTCCCTGCCAGGTGAGCCCCCCCCCCCCATGCATAGTCTGATGCGTCTGTTGTTAGGGTTTGGGCAGTAGGGGGTAGAGTGAATGGTAGTCCCTTGTTTTGGTGGCAGGCCTCTGCCCACCAAAGGAATTCTAACCGTAGGCAAGGTATGATAGGAATCATTGCATCTAGACCCTGAGAATGTTGACACCATAGGCTTTTCAGATACCACTGTAGTTTCCTCATATGCAGTCTTGCATATGGAATTAGTAGAATGCAGGAGACCACGAACCCCAAGGCTTGCAGTTTTTGCCTTGCAGATAGCAGGGTTTTTGTGGCCACTAGTTTGAAGTAAGTTGTCAAATGAATTTGTTTCTCTGGCATGAGGAAAGCCATCTGGGAAGTTGTGTTCAAGCTTGCTCCCAGGAATATAATTTGTTGACAGGGTACCAGATGCGATTTCTTTTCGTTTATGGTGTACCCCAGACTTTTGTACAAATACCAGACGATTCAGATGTATGTCCTGGCTTTCTACCTGAATTAGACAATCGTCCAGGTATGGGTATATTTGAATATTTCTTTGCCTGCAAAATGCAATGACTGGAGCTAGGCACTTTATGAATACCCTAGGTTCAGTAGATAAGCCAAAGGACAGTGCAGAGAACTGATGGTGCATGCAGCCTGCTTCGAAGCATAGGTATTTTCTGCAAGATTCCCTGATTAGGATGTGCAGGTAGGCTTCATTTAAATCCAGTGTTGCCAACCGGGCATCTTTGCCTATGATGGGAAGCAACTGGTGAAGACTTAGCATCTTGAATTTTGGAATCACCAAAAAGGTGTTTAGGATAGACAGGTCCAGGACAGGACGCCATGAGTTGTCTTTTCTGTCTAACAGGAAAAGTCTTGAGTAGAAACCTTGTCCCTTTTCCTCTTCTGGTACAGTCTGAATAGCCTTTAATCTTAAGAGAGAGAGAGTACTTGCTTTTGAGCCTCTGCCCACTGATTTGGGGGTAGATCTGGCCAACCGTTTGGGGTTGGTAACGTGTGGAAGTGAAATCTGTATCCTTGGGAAACTATGTTTAAAATCCATTTGTCCTGTGTAATGAGTTCCCAGTTTTTTGCTTGCAGAGCAATCTTTCCCCCTAAAGGAGCAGTTAGTTGAGAAGAGCTTGGAAGTTTTAAAGTTAAGTAATTGAGACAGCTTACCATAGGGGGGGACTTACTACTCCCCTAATTTGGAAGTGGGAGACCCCCCACTGCTTATTCCTGTGCGTACCCCGAGACTGAAGCCTGGGTGTTTTGCTGGTTCTGGGTTTGAACTGAGAAGGCCTGGAAGAGGCAGGAAAGGACCAATTTTTTGAGGGCCAATGCCTACTAAATCTAGGAGGCTGCACTTGTAAGAAATCTTTAACAGTTTGCATAGATTTAGCTTTTTCCTCCATCTTTTTAAGAAGTTCTTCTGCTTTGTCACCAAACAGGCCGTCCTGATTTAAGGGAGCATTATTCAATTTAGTTTTAACATGATCTGGCAAAGATTGCTCCTTAAGCCAAGCATGCCTTCTAAGTACAGACCCGGTGACAGCAGCCCTGCAAGATGCCTCTAGTGAATCAAAACCACATTGCAAAGTATGTTTTCCAACCTGTTCAGCAGAATGCAGTAAATCCTGTAAATCCCTATTTTCAGCACAATTAGGAATCAACATCATTTTCTGTTTAAACAATCCAATAATATGCTGCTGTTATGAAACTGGCAATTTAAGGTCCTGATGGCCATGAATGCAGAGGTGTACACCTTCTTACCCCATCCATCCAGGGTCCTGGAATCTCTACCAGAGGAGGTAGGATTTTTGGCAGTAGTAGCCTTAATGCCCTTGGGTCCCCGTGAAATGGTCTCAGGATCCGCAGTAGGATTTTTAAAAAGGAACTTGTGAGAATCAGGAACCTGTAATATCTATCAGGTTTTCTGGGAGCAGGAGGTAGAGAGTCAGGGGCCAAGCTAGTCTCCGAAAAGGCATCGTCAACAATGTCCAGCACAGGAGGGATAGCTAAAGGCCTGTGTTGGGGCAGGAGTAAGAAATCTCTAAGCCTCTTTTTAGAATTAGAGCAATCCTGCCTTTACCAGTGAAAATGCTCCCTAAGAGTATGTAAGTTTTCACCAAAAGAAAAATCCTCTGGGGGAGAAGCAGAGGGAATAGAGTCCTCTGCATCAGAATCCTCATAGGTAGATAAGGGTGGCTTACCAAAGACATATCTGGATAACTGAACAGAGTACCAAAACATTTAGAAGCGAAAATGTACCGACGATGAATAGTTCGTGGCTTAGATAAGGCACAAATCCGACAGCGAGGTACGTTGTGGTCAGGGCCTAGGCAAGGAATAGAGTACGAATGAAAACCTTTATGAGGTATTTGCTTTCTACAAGAAATACAATTATTGACTTTTACTGACATCGGTTTAGAGCAAGAAAAAGTTTCCCCAATGGGGTACTTGGCTTTAGTTGAAGACTTTGGTTCTGAAACTCGAAAACGAAACTTTCAGGAGTCGGACGACCGGCACTTGCTAACTGCTTCTGCTTTGGGCACCGCACGGCAAGAAAGACCGCTGTAATGGTGTCGGCTGCAAGCTTTACACCCCTGACTACCTGACGTCACGGAAGATGAGACAGCAACCGACGCAGGACCCAAGACTTTGATAATCAGGCCGACTGAGGGCTACTGCAAGCAGATAACCCAAATGTGATGACTGCAACAGTGAAACACGAAGAACATCAGGCTGCGCAGCAAGGGGTACCAGTGTTGTCAAGGCCAGTCTGGAGCTCTAAGAATGGTCCTTGGTTTTCCTCCCTTATTTTGAGCAGTACCCTGGGGATGAGAGGTAGGGGAGGAAAAGGATAGACTGATACATTGACCCAGGGGAAGGACAGGGCATCCACTTTCCAAGCCATGCAGTGATGCTCCCTCGTGCAGAATTTGCTGAGCTGATGGTTGGTGTGGGGGGCAAAAAGGTTGACCTTTGGGGTTCCCCATTTCTGAGTTATTTGGGTGAAGGTACTTCTGTTGAGTTGCCACTTATGTGGGTCCAGAAGGTTTCAACTAAGATGGTCTGCCAGAGAGTTGAGAGAGCCTGGTAGGAATTGTGCTAACAGGTGTAGCTGCATGGAAGAGGCTGTGAGCCAAAGGATCATGGCCAGCCTGCATACAGAGTAGGAGCGAGTCTCTCCCTGATTGTTGATGTATCACATCACAGTGGTGGTGTCTGTTTTCATCAGGAGAACCCCTGGAGAGAGAAGAGGTTTGAAAGCTATCAAGGCGTGCTTGCATAGCCATCACCTCCTTTTGACTGCTAAGTGTAGTATGACGCGTCTGTGGTGAGGGTCTGGACGGTGGGGGTGGGGAGAAGGGCAGTCCCTTGTTGTGGAAGCATGCTGTTGCCCACCAAAGAAATTCCTTTCTGAGGCAAGGAATTATAGGCAGAAGAGTTTCCAGGTCTTGAGAGTGTTGACACCAAAGGCTTTTAGGTACCACTGAAGTTTCCTCATATGCAGTCTGGCATATGGAATGAGTAGTGTGCAAGATGTGATGAACCCCAGACCTTGCAGGATCTTCCTTGCAGATTAGCTGGGGCCTGGTGGCTAGTTGAAAGAAGCAGGCTGTCAGGAAAATTTGTTTTTCTGGTGTAAGGTATGCCATCTGCGATGCTGTGTCCAGACATGCTCTCAGGAAGATTTATCCTTTGGGTGGGCACCCATTTTGATTTCTTTTCGTACCCTAGGGAGGTTAGTAGGGTCTTTACAAAGGCCAGGTGCTTGAACAGCTTTTCCTGGCCGTCTGGCTGAATAAGGCAGTCGTCTAAGTATAGCTAAATTTGAATATTTGTCTGCAAAAGGCAATGGCTGGAGCCAGACATTTTGTGAAAACTCTGGGAGCAGTAGATAATCCAAAGGGAAGCGCAGAGAACTGAAAGTGCTGAGATCCTGCCCTGAAGCAGAGATATTTCCTGCATGATTCCCTGATAGGAATGTGAAGGTAGGCTTCTTTTAGATCAAGGGTGGCTAGCCAAGCGTACTTGGACAGCATGAGTAGCAGCTGCTGAAGGGTGAGCATTTTGAATTTTGGGATCACCAGGAAGGTGTTTACAATGGATAGATCGAGGATGGGACGCCAGGTGTCCTCTTTTTCTGGGCACCAGAAAAAGTCTGGAGTAGAAGCCTTGGCCTATCTGTTCTGCAGGAACGTGCTCTACTGCTCTCATAGAGAGCAGTGAAAGGATTTGCTTTTGAGCTTCTGCCCACTGATTTGGTGGTATGTCTGGAAACACTTCTGGGGTAGGAAGGGGGTGGAAGGAAAATTTGTATCCCTGAGACACAATGTTCAGAACCCACTGGTCCTTGGTAATGGTGGCCCAGGTGCTTGAGTGAAAGGACAGTTTTCCTCCTAGGGATAAGTGAAGGTGGGCAGGGGGGGTGGTGGAGGAGATGAGTCATTGTGAGTTCTTACCATAAGGGGGTGGCTTAGAACTCCCTGGTTTTGAATTGGAGGTAGTCCACTGCTTAGATCTCTGCATTCCCTGGGGCTGCTGTCTGGGGGGGGGGGGTGTCTGTTTCCGTAGGCTGGGCTGGTTTACTCGGAGTAGGAAAGGACCAGTGTTTGGAGAGACAATGCCTGCTGAACCTAGGGGGCTGGACCTGTACGAAACCCTTAACTGTTTGCATAGATTTTGCTTTTTCTGCCATCTTTTTAAGACCTCTTCTGCCTTAGTGCCAAATAAGTTATCTTTGTGCAAGGGGGCATTCAACAATTTAGATCTGACATGGTCTGCCAGGGGTTGTTCCTTAAGCCATGCATGTCATCTAATGACAGATCCAGTGACTGTTGCCCTGCAAGAGACTTCTAGGGCATCAAAACCACAGTGTAAAGTGTGTTTAGTTACTTGACTTGCAGAATGCACTAAGTCTTGTAAATCTTTAGATTCTGCCCAAGTAGGAAAGGAAGACATTTTTTGTTTAATGAGTTCCAAGGTATGTTGCTGAAATTTCAGCATATGGAACTGCCAGTTTAGTGTCCTGATAGCAAGAGTAGCTGAGGTGTATACTTTTTTATCCCATCTCTCCAATGCTGGGGAATCCCTGTCTGAGGGGGTGGGATTCTTAGCAGAGGCTGCTTTAATCATTTTTGGCCCTTGAGAAATGATCTCAGGGTCAGCTGAAGGATTTTTAAAAAGATATTTGTGTGACTCAGGTAACTCCATAGTACCTGTCTGGTTTTCTGGGGGCAGGAGGTAGGGCATCAGGAGTCAAGCTGGATTCAAGGAAATCATCATCCACAGCATCCAGGGCTGGTGGGATGGCCAAGGGTCTGTGTTGCGGAAGATCTAGGAATTCTCCGAGTCTCTTTTTAGTCTGAAGGCAGTCCTGACTCTCCCATTGGAAATGCTCCGTTAAAGTATGCAGGGTTTCCCCAAAGGGAACATCCTCTGGGGGAGAGGCTGGAGGAATGGAGTCCTCTGCATCAAAATCCGCATAAGTGGAGAGGGGTTGCATGTCTTCATAGTCAGATGCATCAGATTCATCTGACTCTTGTTCAGACAAAACTACAGGGGACAGATCTCTTTTCCTTCTTGAGGGGGTAGCTTGGCTTCCCCTCATCAGCATGATAAGGTCTTCCAACATTTTAAGCATTTGAGACTAAGGCAAGGTAGCAGGCGCCCGAGAGTGGGTAGATGGTTTCTTGGGTGTGGTTCGAACCCTGGGCCTAAGGAACTCTGTCGTTTTTGAAAGAATGGTAGTCGCGAATGAAGATATCTGTGTCTAGATTCGGTAGTGGGAAGGACTTCCACAGAAGCTGGTGCCTGCACAGTGGCTCCGGACCCATCCAAGGTAGAGACGACCGCAGGATCCTTAGTCTAAGAAGAGTTTTGCTTCAAACCAGACTCCAAAAGGATCTCGGTAGAGGCCTGAGAATTAACTGAAGTGGGCATCAGGGGCTGCGAAAGCGCCTCACTGTGTACCGGAGGACTGAAGACTAGCTTAACGGATGCATCGTCGGTAGGTTTGGACCTGTGCGGTCTGTCTCTGTCTTTAACTTTACATTTTTTCGGAAGATCTGCTGTCGGATGGCTTACCGAAGCCATATCAGAATTAGAGGGCTGAAAACGAAAATATCTGGTTACAATAAGGGCCCGACAACGGATAGTTCTAGCGTTGAACAAAGCACAGAAGCGACAACGGGGACCATCGTGGCCTGGGCCTAAACAAGTGACGCAGTAAGAGTGGAAGTCTCTGTGTGGCATTTGCTTTCTACAGGCGAGACCATTATTAACTTTTTCTGACATCGGTTAGTGCAAGAAAAAAGAATCCCCAATGGGGTACTTAGCTTTAGAAGACTTCAACTTCAATTCGGAGATAAAAACTCAGGAAGCAGCAGACCAGCACTCATGCAAACTGCTTCTGCTTTGGGCTCCATGGCAAGAAAGACTGATGTAATGGCGTTGGCTGCCTTACTTTATACTACTGATGACCTGACGTCAGTCCTCAAGTGACAGCAACTGACGCAAAAATGCTAAGTCTGTGGTATTCAGGCTGGCCGAGGGCTACCCTGGCAGGGATAACCCAAATGTGATGACTGCAACAGTGAAACACTATGAACATCTCCTTGTTCTCTGGGCCTGCGTCCATTCAAGTGACCACAGCCATCCATGGCAGAACAGGAGTCATACTGACAGCGAGACCTGCAAAACCAGAGTGATCAAGCCTCCTTTTGGTTTTTAGAAAATGTGGGATGAGTCTTTTTGGTTTTTAGCACAGGTGGGGTGAGGTGATAAACTTCACACCAATCACTGTGTGTGTCTTGCCATTTTGTAAATGAATCCAAGGAAACCAAAAGCAAAGTGTGGACCGGTGAGAGGGAGCCTGAATCAGGGTGAAGTAAACATATCCAATCGGCTTTGGAGTTAGTGACTCCCATCTCGAGCTGGGGTTTCAGCAACCTATGCAAAAGGCAATTTAAGTCATTATCGAAAGAACTTCTGAATGATTTAAAGGACCTTGTGGATAAAGTCAAAGAAGGTCTAGAGATGGATTTTTCTACTCTCGAGCAAATCCTGCATAGTGAAAGGCGCCAGAGGCTCTAGATCTGGAAGCAGGGTATAAGTCGGAGTTCAGGCCACATGCTTCTCAAGCCTCAGAGCTAAAACTGAATCCGAAAATTCAAGCAGACAACTCTTTGACTGAAATTCCTTGGTTTTGGGAACTTTCCTGGAGGGTTTCTTAGACTTGCAGGGCTCTGGATATGGAGGAGGCAGTCATTAAGTAGAAGTTTATTCCTCTTGTCAAATAGGGCTCTGGGCACAAAGGCAGCACAAGATGTTGCAACAGGCGCAATTCATAAGGGTCTTTGTGGAGGAATTTTATGCTCATATTTCAAGTATATCTTGAAGCTGAAAGCTTTCTGATCCATCCTAGCAATAATGTTAAATAACATGGTGTCACGCCAAAACACACACGGATAAACGATCCTAAAAGTAATCAGTCATAAAATGCTCTAACATTAGCGATTAGTAAATTATAACACAAAGCTACCTAAATATCTTTAAATACTAATGAGCCAACACGAACAAGAAGTGGGAGACAACGATGGCACAAGGACACAGAATTATCTCTCTTAAATTCTACAATGAAAGCTACAGACAAATTCTATACTACTACTACTAATTTTAATCCATAGACACACATATGTCACTACCTACAATTCTCTATACTATAAGCGCTGATAACTACACTAACAGACGGAAAAGAAAATTGCAGGAGGCCAAGACAGAATGGGCTGAATGAAGTTCTAACTATAAAAGAAAAAAAACTCCTAAAAACTAAATAACTATCTAAAAAAGGAACTCCTATGTACTAAAGGCTCAAAGACCAAAAACAGCTACTTTCAACTAAATGCACAAATAAGAGGTGGAGCACTTATCTAGTGAGATTTGCGATGCTCCTCCAAGAGGTGTCAAATGAGATAAGAGTTAGTCAGGGAGGAGCAAGGGCATTATAGATGAAAGTTTAGGAAAGGCCAGAGCACTTATTCGGCTGGATTGGACCCAAGCAGAGTCTCAAAGACCCATATGTCAGATCGAACAGACTGAATGAATAGGATCTACCTTTTAGTATTTTTAAAAGAAATGTTCCTAGCAGCAGGGAGGCCCTTAAACATAGTGGAAAAGCCACTGTAGTTCCTTTAAGATGTTACAACGGTATTTTTGAGGACCTGCTAATAAAATAAAACTGCATATTCTATTTTCAACTATTTGTAGTTTTTGAATGTTGCACAAGAATGAAGAAACAAACAACAATGAAAAAAAATTTACAAGTGGCATCAAAGCCATCAAACTGCAAAACCTCAGAAAGCAGAGTCCTGCAACATCTAGCTGCCAAAGTAAAACTTGTGACTGGAATCGCATTCCAAGAAATAATGCTCGATACTGGGGTGAACGGATGAACAAATGGCTGTGGCAACAATGCCCACAATAACTGGTTTGTTACAAACAGACTAGCAGAAACAAATGCAATGTGCAAGCCATTTAGAAGACAGTTTGCTAGCTGATGTTTCCCTTCCTTGTCTCTAGTCAGAGACACCAAGCCCCCCTCCCCCCAAAATTACAAAAATAAAATTGCCAAAGATTCTAAAGACAACCACAAGGCATTCTATAACTATGTCAAGAATCTAAATGGCAATGTTCAGATCTGCTCTGAGCTACAACAGACTGGCATTAAATATACTAATCCCAAGGATATTGCCAATATCCTGGCAAATCGATCCAGTGCCAACTTTACCACCCTCTCACCCCTTAAATGGCCCATCTCAATACCGGAAGATTGCCAAATTCTGGTAATAACGGCCACACAGGTAAAAAACGCACTCTCCAAAGCTAAGAATATAGCATCCATGGGACCAGATGACATCCCGAGCTGTGTACTACATGAATTACAAAATGAACTGGCACCTCACCTAAGTGTCATGTTTAATCATACCCTCATCTCAGGCTTCGTGACCACTGAGTGGCGCACAGCTACAGTTATCCCACTCCACAAGGGGAGGGATCAACCTTGGATCCCGGGAACTACAGCCCCATCAGTCTGACGAGCCTGATAGTACACTTGTGTACCTACCATAAATGTAGATGTTAGAGTGTATTCACTGTTGCAGTCATTACTCTTGGGTTATCCTGCTGGCAGGCTACCCGCAGTCGGCCTGAATTCCAAAGTCTTGGTCCGATGTCGGTTGCTGTCGCCTCTTTCCTGATGTCAGTGCGCCAGGGGTATAAAAGATGCAGCCGATGCCATTTTCTTCAGTTTTTCTTGCCCCAGATGTCAGGTGCCCCCAAAAGGGTAGGCTAAATAAATTATGCCAATAAACATGCATGCACTAAAGTAAACATTTCCTTCATCTACAAGCAAATACACCACATAGGTTGTATAGAACAGAGAAGTACAGATAAGACCCAGCAAAAGAAAGGGGGATGGTGGGAGGGTAACCTGGACTGCATAAGTGAATACACTCTAACATCTACATTTATGGTAGGTACACAACTGTACTATGTTCATCGTGTTTCACTGTTGCAGTCATTACTCTTGGGTTGAATCCCAAAGCTGAGGATGGGTGGCTGGGCTAAATAGGATTAGGAGTGGCTATGAGGCCCTGCAGAACTGCAGTGGCAAAGCCTGCTCTGGATTTAGAGTAGAGAGGTAAGTGGTAGTGCTTTGTAAAAGTGTACACTGAACTGCAAGTTGCAGCCTCTAAGATGTCTTTGGTTGGTACTCCTTTGAGGAAGGCTGCTGAAGTGGCCGCTGCTCTGGTTGAATATGGCCTAATGCCCTTAGGCACTGATTTGCCATGCTGTGAGTAGCGGAAACAAATGCAATGGCCTATCCATTTTGAAATAGTCTGTTTTGAGACGGCCTTTCCTTGTGATCCTGCAGCATATGCCACTAAAAGTTGCTCAGTTATTTTGAAGCTTAGCTGTCTGTGTATGTCCAAAGAATGCAGATGTATCTCACCCTTGTTCTGTGGGTTTGGATAAAAGGTAGGCAAGTGAATGGTTTGGTTAAGGGCCACACTGGACACCACCTTAGGCACAAATGTCGGGTTCGTCCTCAGAGAAACCCTGTCTGGATGGAAAATGATAAAAAGTTCCACAGCCATGAGTGCCTGTAACTCCGACACTCGTCTTGCTGAGGTTATTGCTAGGAGCAGAGCTGTTTTCCAGGATAAGAATTTTATATTAGCTGTTGAGGCTGGCTCAAAAGGAGGCAGTGTGAGTTTTTCCAAGACATAATTGAGGTCCCATGCAGGTACTGGTGCTCTCCTTGGAGGTCTTATGTTTTTGGCCCCTCTGAGGTACTGCCTTATTAAAGGATGAGAAAAGATAGGTAGTTCCGTATTGTAATGGGCTGAAATGGCAGAGGCATGAATATTAATTGATGAAAAGGATAGGCCTTTGTCCAGCATCTCAGTCAAGTATTGCAAAACTGAGGAATATTTGGTTCAAACGTGTCAATTCCTTGTGCCTGGTTCCAAGCACAAAATCTCTTCCATTTTTCTGCATAGGATTTTCTGGTACTGGGCCTCCTGGCCTCCAAAATAACATCCATCACAGCTTTGGAGAGAGGAGTGTTCTGAATGGCTACATTATCCACCATGCTGCCAGATTTAAAGGTCCTGAGTTGGCTGTGCAGGATCTTATTGTTTTGTTGAGTCAGTAAGTGAGAAATTTGAGGCAATGTCCAGGCTGGACCTTGAGACAAGTTCTTTAGGATTGGGTACCGGTGCTGGCGTGGCCAGTCTGGGGCAATCAGTATCATTTTTGGCTTCTCTTGTCTGACCTTTAGGAGTACCTTGGGGAGGAGAGGCAGTGGAGGAAAGGCATATACTGTTGGGTTTTTCCAGCTGAAGGATAAGGCATCCACTTTCCATGCTTGCTTGTGATAAGTCCTTGTGCAGAATCTCTGTAGATGGCAGTTGTGAGGGGAGGCAAATAGATCTATGTCTGGGCATCCCCATGTCCTTGTTATCATGCTGAAGACTTGTGGATCCAGTTTCCACTTGTGGGGATCCATGAGGTTTCTGCTTAGTTCGTCTGCCAGAGTATTTATTTTTCCTGGCAGGAATTGTGCTTGCAGGTGAACTTGATAAGTCAATGCTGTGTCCCACAAAGTCATGGCTTGTCTGCAGAGGGGGTAGGAATGTGTGCCTCCCTGCTTGTTCATGTACCACATGACTGCAGTATTGTCCGTCTTTATCAATAGTTGTCCTGGATGAAGAAGATCCTTGAAAGCTGTCAGGGCAATCTGAACAGCTAGCATCTCTTTTGATTGATATGAAGATGCATCTGGCTTGCGGGCCATGTGCCCTGAATACATTTTCCTGCCATGTGGGCCCCCCAGGCATAATCTGATGCATCCGTTGTTAGTGTTTGCCTGGCTGTGGGTAAATTGAATGGCTGTCCCTTGTTGTGGTGACAGGCCTGTGCCCACCATCGCAACTCCTGTTGCAGGCAGGGAATGAGGGTAATAAGAAGTTATGTACTCACCATAACGTTCCATCTGAGTAGGTAAACTTCATTTGTCAGCAACCTATGGGAATCGGATCCGAGCCGGCAGTTTTCAACAGCTTTAGATCCAAGCTCCTCCCCCTACCCATAATCCCCTGCCAACCCTGACTGACCTCAGATCAAGTTTGCCCAAAAGCAGATACTGCTTGAAGACTATTAATCTCAAAGATAAAGTGGGTAACACCCATGGACCTGAGTATGAAAACATTCTTAAGTGAGGGGGCAGGAGGGAGGGACGGTTGCTGACAAATTAAGTTTACCTACTCAGATGGAACGTTATGGTGAGTACATAACTTCTTAATCTGAAGTAGTTAACTTCATTTGTGCAGCAACCTATGGGACAGAGTCCCCAGCTACCTGAACCTTGGGCGGCCTTCATGGAAGGATGTTTCGGAGCACTGCAGAGCCAAAGGATGCTCTCCCTCTGTAGATAATGTCCAATTTATAGTGATTGATAAAGGTATGAGATGAGGCTCAAGTGGCTGCTGAACAAATATCATCCAAAGAGACTCTAGCTCTAAAAGCCGCAGAGGTAGACAGACAGAGTAGAGTGGGCATGGACTCCCTGATGTGCGAGCCTGCCAGAACTGACAGCGTGACTTTAGACACAGATTTACCCAAGTTAAATTTGGCAAAGGAGACGAACAACTGATCAGACTGCCTATGACCTGATGTCCTGTGGATGTAGAAGCGAAGTTGTCTATGCACATCCAGTGAGTGTAATTTGTATTCCCCTTTGTTTTGGTAATTGGGAAAAAAGACTGGTAGGTTGATGGACTGGTTAATATTCGATTCAGAGGCAATCTTGGGAAGAAAAGAGGGGTCCTGAGGTAAACTCCATCCTTGTGAAAAGTCAAGTATGGGGGTTTTACACAGAGGGCTTGTAGTTCAGAGACCCTTCGAGCCGAGGTGATAGCGACAAGAAAGGCCGTTTTCCATGACAAGAATTTAAGATCTACTGAAGCTGCATGCTCAAACGGGAGAGCTGTCAAGGCCTGAAGCACCAGCATTAAATCCCAAGGAGGGACTACATCCTTCACTGGAGGTCTGAGCAGAAAGGTGCCCTTCAAAAAGGTCTTACACAATTTCGTGGTGATCAAAGGGCCCAGTCCATTTCCCACGTGATAATGAGAGATAGCTGCTAGTTGAACCTTGACTGTGGAGGAGCTAGCCCCCTGATGAAACAGCCCTGACAGGAAGTCTAATACAGCGGGCAAAGGAGCTGTGAAAGGATCCACATTTTGACGTTCCGTCCAAATGGAGAAACATTTCCATTTGCTACTACAGATCTTTCTAGTAGAAGACTTGTGCGCTGCTACTAGAATAGTTTTAACTGGGGAAGAGATACCGGGAGTCCTAGCTACAAGTGGAACTGGAGCAGCCAAGCTGTGAGCTTGAGATTGTCCAGATTTGGGACTGGGAGATCTACGGGGTGGGATATTAGATCCGGACGGGGATCCAGAATCCAAGGAGGATTCACCAGATGAGACCAAAGGTAAGGGGAACCAGGTTTGACGAGGCCAGAATGGGGCAATGAGGATTATCCTGCTCCCCAACTGGCTGGCTTTCTGTAGAAACTTCAGCATCAGGGGAAGAGGAGGGTAAGCATAAAGTAGACCGGGAGGCCAAGCATGCACCAGAGCGTCTCTCGGAGGTTCCCCGGAGGGGGAAATAAGAGCGAAGTAGTCGTAACATTTTGTGTTCGAGGGAGAAGCAAAGAGATTGCAACAGGGTTGACCCCATTCGGCGAAAATCCGATTCGCTATCTCGGGATTCAGAGACCACTCGTACGGTAACAGGATGGTGCGACTTAGCCTGTCCGCTAGGATGTTGGACCGCCCCGGAATGTGCGTTGCTATAAGAAAGCGGTTGGTGGAGATCGCCCATTCCCACACCCTCATGGCCTCTCGACAGAGTGGGTAAGACCTGGTACCCCCCTGTTTGTTGATGTACCAGACAACAGACATATTGTCCGTCTGAATTGCAATCGTTCCTACAGGAAGGAGGTCCTGAAGTGCTTGCAACGCTAGCAGCACTGCCCTCATCTCTAGGGCATTGATATGCAGAGAGGTCTCCGTGAGGTCCCACGTGCCTTGGACTGTCCTGCCCAAACAATGCCTCCCCCACCCGAGGCGGGAGGCGTCCGTGGTCACCGTGGCTAGGGGAGGGGCCATAGAAAAGGAGCGTCCTTCCTGGAGGTTCGGAGATTGGAGCCACCATAAGAGGGCCCTCTTACAAGCCCTGCCGAGGGGAATGGGATGGCTCAGAGGATATCGAAGAAAGGACCACTGGACCTGGAGGGTCCATTGTAAGACCCTCATGTTCAAACGCACCATTGGCAATAGGTTGATTGCCGCCGCCATTGAGCCTAGAGCCCTCAGGACCAATTTCGCTGGAGAAGCTGGAGATTGGAGAATGGCCCGCACATGTAGCCTCAGGGTTCATAGCCGGTCTGTGGTCAAGAAAGATAGGAGCTTGTTTGTGTCAAATCTGGCCCCTATGAAGTCTATGGTCTGAGTCGGGGTAAGAGACTACTTCTCTATGTTGATAGTGATCCCCAGCCGGGGAGCTAGACGAAGAAAGTAGTTTCTGGCTGCGCACAGTAGATGCCTTGTCGGGTGGTCAGGAGCCAGTCGTCCAGGTATGGGAAGACCTGAATTCCCTGGAGCCTCAGGTGGGCCGCTATCACTGCTAACACTCTGGTGAACACCCTGGGAGCTGTAGTGAGACCAAAGGGGAGGACCCTGAATTGGAAATGACTGGCTCCTAGCCGGAAGCGGAGGAACCTTCTGGATCGCCTGTCCATCAGAATGTGGTAGTACGCATCCTTGAGGTCTATAGAGCACATTCAGTCATTCTCCCGCAAAAGGGGGAGAATGGACTGAAGGGTGACCATGCGGAACTTCTCTTTGGTTACTGACAGGTTCACGGGGGAAGAGGTTGAGGATAGGTCTCAAGTCCCCCGTCTTTTTTGGCACCAAGAAGAACCTGGAGTAAAACCCCGACCCGCACTGGTCTGGGGGGACGTGTTGGATGGCTCTTTTTTCCAGCAACTGTTGGATTTCTGTTGCTGCAGCCTCCCTCTGATCGGGTGGGACATCGTGGAGGTATCTGGGGCTGCGTGGGTAAAGAGAAAATGGAATCTGATATCCTCTGGATATTATGCGAAGCACCCAGCGGTCTGTCGTGATGGACTCCCAAGCTGTTAGGTGCTTCGAAAAATGCCCTCAGACTGCCTCCAGAGTGGAGCAGTCGGGCAACCCCTCAGGGGTGTTGTGTGGGTTGGTCCGAGAACGGTTCTCTGGATCCAAATTTCCGCGGGGGCCCCTCTGCCTCTAGGGCGGCGTCCCCATTGCCCTCCTCTGCCGCAGAAGGGCTGGGAGTCCGGAGCAGGACGGGACTGTTGCGACTTCCAGAACCACATCTTCTTCTGTCCCTTTTGGTTCTTGGAGAAGGACCTCTGGGGAGCAGAGAAGCGGACTCTGACGGCAGACAACGTCTTCCCATTCTTCTCGCTCTGGACCAAGGTATCGCGAACAGTTTTGCCAAAAAGGGCAAAACCATCGAAAGGAGCATTAGCGAAAGATGCCTTGAAGGGTTCCGCGAAATCACAGTGCCGGAGCCAGGCCTGACACCTCATGACAAGGCCCGCTCCACTGGCTCTAGCGGCTCCTTCCGTGGCATGGGACAGTAGCCGCATAGAGGCGTTTGATATGGATCTGAGAGTGGCCATCCGGGTGGAGTGCAATTGCTTGTCCTCCACCGACATGGACTCGGGGGGGACGCAGCGTACTCTTTGATAAGGTCCCGCTGCAGTCGAAGCACATGTGCCATGTAGTTCAGCGACCTCACAGAGAAGGTAGCAGAACTAAAGACCCGCTTCCTAAACGGTCCATCGACCGAGACTCCTTGCTCGTGGGATGAACAGAGGGACTCTCCTGAGCTAGTTCCCTCTTGGTAGCCGCCGCCACCAACATGGCATCTACAGGGGGACCCTTACTCTAGTGGGCCTTGTCAGACGTGGGCTGAGAATTTTGTCCGGGCGCTGGGGGACTGGCTTCACAGTGTCCGGCTCCTTCCACACCCTGGTAGTAATCAAATCTACCAGGGGGGTCGGCCGGAGGGGACACCCAAGAGGTAGACGGGCCTGCTTCAAATGCCTCCAAGAACACGGATTTGTCCGAGGTAGGGTTTGGGGCAGACCACCCCCCCTTATCCTGAGCATCTCCATGATGTCACCAAATGAGACATCTTTGGGGGGGTGATCTTGGGGAGCCTTCCCCCTCCTCCAAATCAGTGTCCTCAGTCAAGGACTCGGGGGAGTCCAGGTGCCTCCTTTTGCACTTTAAGCAGGAGGAACCTCCTCGGGGGGGTTGTCCGAGGAGGTCTCACCAGGCACATCTTGTTCCAAAGGAACGACCTGGGACGTCAGAGCAGGCTGTCCCTGGGGCCGGGTGATGGAAGTCGGGCCCAACAGAGAAGGAGTGCAGGGTGGAGCCGTGGCAAGGGCCGGGGGCCTGGAATCTCTCGACAGGGCCCTCTCCACGACGTCGAATGCCGAGGGAGAGCTGCTCTCTCTGGGATCCGAAAGCAGACCCTCACTCGGATCAGAAGGACGGATCGGGGCCAGTGCCGAAGCGATTGGATCCGACGGACCAGTATGCTCCGACCTGGATGGAGCCGAAGACATACCGATACCCCCGGATCCGAAGCTCAGCTCACGGCTCCGAGAGCTTGGATCTGAAGAAAATGGAACCGACAGACTCGAGGGAAGTGTTGGCGCCGAAGTACCCGAGACTATTGGCGCCGACACCCCCCCGGCTCCAAGGCTGCCCGGCTTCAAAGACTCCAAGCCCGGGAAGCGGGAGGGAGAGACAGAAGCAATCCCATCTGCAGTTGGGCCTGGAGGAATCTTCTCATCATCCGGTCCAAATCTGCATCCGTGAGACTTCGGGTTGATCTTGATGAGGCCACCGAGGCGGGACGGGAGTGTCGCCTCGATGACCTCAAAGGAGATCGGATCTCCTCCTCCTCAGGACCCGGTGAAAAGCAAGGGGACCGGACCCGGTGAAAAGCATGGGGACCGGATCCGAGAAGGAGGAGACCCAGAAGCCCTGGAGGGAGAAGACCACTTAGCCGGGGGGCCCGAAGCGGAGGCCTCGGCCCGCTGCTTGTGGTGTTTCTCCCTCCTTTTCTCTTTCCTGGCCTCCCTCTCCTCCGGGCCTAAGGTGGGAGTTTGAGTCCCGGCCAGGGGGAGGAAAGCAGGAGTGGCATCCGCCGCAGCGGGAGCCACGGGAGGACCGAAGGTAGAAGCCGAATCCGGGGGCAGAAGACCCGCCAAAATCAGCTTAGACCTCCGGTCCTTGAGTGCCCTGGGGTTGAACGCCACACAGATGGAACAACCAGAAGACAGGTACTCAACCCCAAGGCACAACACACAGAGTGTGGCCATCCCCCGGGGACAGCTTATGGCCACACTCATTGCACTTAGAAAAAATCGGCTTTGGGGCCTCAGACATTTTAACTAAAAGTGAAAACCACACACGTTAGGCCCCAAACACACACACACACACACAGCCCTAATGGAACCACGAAGGAAGGGGGAGGTAAATGACAAAAAATATAAAGTTAAACTAAAGAGGGTTTTATATAAAAAGGGACCTGGAAACACTCACAACCAATATCTGAAGAAAAGAGAAGAAAAGGTAATTTTTTTTTCTCATAAAAAAGTCTCTAACGCCTGGAACTCTAGATCAAGCTGCTGCTGGTTAACCGTGGCAAACTAAATCTGAGGTCACTCAGGGTTGGCAGGGGATTATGGGTAGGGGGAGGAGCTTGGAGCTCGGATCTAAAGCTGTTGAAAACTGCCGGCTCGGATCCAAGGTCGGATCCGATTCCCATAGGTTGCTGCACAAATTAAGTTAACTACTTCAGATTTAATGTTTTCAGGCTGTGGCAATGTTGAGTCCAAACACTTTTTAGATACCACTGTAGTTTCCTCATATGCAGTCTGGCATATGGAAATACAGAATGCAGGATGCCATGAAGACCAAAGCCTGTAGAATTTTTCTTGCAGATAACTGGGTCTTTGTTGCCAACATTTTGAAGTAAGAAGTCAGTTGCCTTAGTTTGTCTGGCATGAGATAAGCCATCTGGGCAGTTGTATTTCAGTTTGCACCTAGGAATATTATCTCTTGAGAGGGTACTAGTTTTGATTTCTTTTCGTTTACTGTGTTACCCTAGGCAAATTAGTAATCTTTTTACAAACGCCAGATGCTTTAGTAGAATGTCCCTGTTCTCTGCTTGAATAAGGCAGTCATCCAAGTAAGGATATATTTGAATTCCTCTGTCTGTAAAATGCAATTACTGGTGCCAGGCATTTTGTGAAAATCCTGGGCGCAGTAGATAAGCCAAAGGGCAGTGCAGAGAATTGGTAGTGCATTGAGCCAGCTATGAAACTGAGGTATCTTCTGCAAGACTGTCTGATTGGGACATGCAGGTATGCCTCTTAGGTCCAAAGTTACAAGCCAAGCCTTCTTGCCCAGCATGGGCAGTAGCTGCTGCAGAGTCAACATTTTGAATTTTGGAACGTCCAGAAATGTGTTTAGAATAGACAGGTCCAGTATTGGTCTCCAGGCTTTGCCCTTTCTGGGTACCAAGAAAAGTCTCGAGTAAAATCCTTGTCCCTGCTCCTGCTGTGGTACTTGCTGAATGACCCTCATGTCCGTGAGGGATGAAACTTGCTTTTGTGCCTCTGCCCATTGTGTGGCAGGTCTGGCATACCTTTTGCCCTTGGCAGGGTGTGAAAGTGTAACCTGTAGCCGTGAGACACTATGTTCAAGACCCATTTGTCCTGGGTGATCATGTGCCAATTTTGTGAAAAAAGTGCTAGTTTTCCCCCTAAGGGGGCTGCCAAAAGATAAGTGCTTGGTTCTGGCAGAGGAAAGTCATTGAAACTATTTCCTGTATGGCTGTGATTTGTCTTCTCTGCTTTTGGAGGTAGAAGCACCCCATTGTTTAGGCCTGTATGAGCCTTGGGGCTGGGATCTGCCTCTGGGGCATCTGTATCTGCCTCTTTGTGGCCTGTCTGACACTGGAAAGGACCAATTCTTAGTAGGCCAGTTCCTGCTAAATCTGGGTGGCTGCACCTGTAAGAAATCCTTAACTGTCTGCATAGATATCGCTTTGTCCTCCATTTTCTTCAACACCTTCTGCTTTAACACCAAACAAAGTATCATGCTGTAATGGAGCATCTAATAATTTTGCTTTAACATGATCAGGCAGATTCTGTTCCTTTAACCAAACATGTCGCCTAATGACAGAACCCGTAACAGCGGCCCTGCAAGAGGCCTCCAGAGAATCAAAACCACATTACAAAGTATGCTTTCCCACTTGTTCAGTTGCATGCAATAAATCCTGCATTTCCTTGTTTTCTGCACATTCAGAATTTGTTAACATTTTCTGTTTAAGCATTGACAATAAGTATTGCTGATATTTAAGCATATGAAATTGACAATTTAAAGCCCTCACAGCCAAGGTAGCAGAAGTGTAAACCTTGTTCCCCTATCTGTCCAGTGCCCTTGAATCCCTATCAGAGGGGGTAGGGTTTTTTGCAGTGGAAGCCTTGACCCCTTTGGGACCCTGAGAAATAGTTTCTGGGTCAGCAGCAGGGTTTTTATAAAGAAATGTATGTGAATCTGGAACCCTGTAGTATCTGTCTGGCTTAACAGGTGCAGGGGGGTAAAGAGTCTGGGGACAGGCCAGACTCTGAAAATACATCATCTACAATGTCTAAAACAGGAGGGATAGCAAGAGGCCTGCGCTGAGGTAGTAAAAGAAAATCTCTAAGCCTTTTCTTATATTCTGAGTAGTCTTGCCTCTCCCAGTGGAAGTGCTCCCTCATGGTATGCAGGGTTGCCCCAAAAGAATAATCCTCAGGAGGGGAGGCTGAAGGGATAGATTCTTCAGCATCGGAATCCTCATAGGAAGGGAGAGAGAATTCTTGGTCAGAAGATGAGTCAGAGGAAATGGAAACCTGATCTGAAGATTCATATTCTGTCTCTCGCTTAGGCCTCTTCTCAGGAGGGTGATGGGAACCCCTGATCAAAGTAATTAGGTCTTCGGCCATTTTGAGCATCTGTTTTTTAGGCATGGAGGCCTGTCCATGGGCTTGCTGCACTTGTTTCTTTGTCTTTAGTGGTGCTTTAGTCTTTGCCTTTGAAGCTGTAGTCGGTTTTATATATAACTGTGTAGGCCTGAAAACACCCTCAGAAGCCGATGCCTGCTCAGCGGCTCCAGACCCATCTGAGGGAATATTTTCCAAGTGTCCAATACCTTGAGTTTCCAGAGGCCTAGTCTGCTCCACGTGGGAGTCGGAAGCGGCCAGTGGCTCTGAGATAGCGGGCGTCAGGGGCTGCAAAAGTGCCTCACTGAGAACCGGCAAACTGGCGACTGGCTTAGAAGAAGCCTTGTCGCCAGTTTTGGACCTCGGATGCCTGTCCTTTTCCTTGCATTTCTTGTGAATTGCTGTAGTCGGATAGCTATCCGACGACATTGTGTAATTAAATCTTCGGACAAAGTAATGAAATGCAAAATCGTACCGACGCTTAATAGTGCGTTGGTTAAATCTAGCACAAAATCTGCAATTAGCTATGTCGTGATCAGGGCCTAGGCAAGGAATACAATAAGAATGGAAGTCCTTATGAGGTATTTGCTTCCCACAAGAAATACAATTAACTTTTTCTGACGTCGGTCTGCAGCAAGAAAAAAAGTTTCCCCAATGGGGTACTTAGCTTTAAATGAAGACTTCGGATCTGAAATTCGAACAAGAAAATCTCAGGAGTCGGCCGACTGGCACTTGCGAACTGCTTCTGCTTCGGGCACCACGCGGCAAGAAAGACTGAAGAAAATGGCGTCGGCTGCATCTTTTATACCCCTGGCGCACTGACGTCAGGAAAGAGGCAACAGCAACAGACGCCGGACCAAGACTTTGGAATTCGGGCCGACTGCACGTAGCCTGCCAGCAGGATAACCCAAGAGTAATGACTGCAACAGTGAAACACGATGAACATCTGCAAGGCCATGGAACGTATTATCATGGAACTTATAAACAGACATTGGCAACCTTCAAACACTGGACCCCACTCAGTTTGGGTTTGTGAAGGACCGATCTAGTCTCCTGAACCTGACTGACTTCTTTCAATCAGTCTCCAGAGCCGTGAATGAGGGTAAGGCAGTCCAAACAGCCTATCTGGACTTTGCCAAGGCCTTTTACACCATCCCCCACTCTGGAATCATAGATAAACTTACTAAACTGGGCATTAATCCCTACGTCACTCGATGGGTTGCCAACTGGCTTACTGACAGAACCCACACTGTAAAAGTAGCAGACTCCAAATCCAGCTCCAGACAAGTGCCAAGTGGAGTACCTCAGGGTTCAGTCCTGGGACCGCTCTTGTTTGGCATCTACTTCTCTGAAGTACAGGCCAACACTAAGGGACTCCAGCTAACAAAGTTCGCAGATGACTGCAAACTGGGAGCCATTATTGCATCCCCAAATGATGTGGATACTCTACAAAAGGGCCTTACAGAAACAGATGCTTGGTGCCAGAGCCATGAGCTCAAGCTCATTGCCAAGAAAAAAGAAGTTATGTACTCACCAGAACGTTCCATCGGAGTAGGCAACTTCATTTGTTAGCAACCTGTGGGCATCGGATCCTTCCTGGATCCGAGCCGGCAGCTTTCAAAGCTAGAGATCAGAGTTCCAAGCTCCTCCCCTTACCCATAATACCCTGCTACCTCCCTCCAGTCCTCAGATCGAGTTTGCCCAATTACCAGACAACATCAAGACAAACAATACCTGAACATCCTAACCTGATGCATACCAGGACTGAATCATTCTATCATTCAGGTAACGAAAGCCAGGTTAGGGGGAAGGAGGGGGGTCGGTTGCTGACAAATGAAGTTACCTACTCGGATGGAGCGTTATGGTGAGTACATGACTTCTTTATCTGAAGTAGTTAACTTCATTTGATCAGCAACCTGTGGGAAAGAGTCCCCCAGCTAACAAAAACTTGGGAGGTCCTCAAGGAAGAATATTCTGGAGCACTGCAGAGCCAAAGGGCACCCTCCCTCTGGATATCAGATCTAATTTATAATGCGAAATAAAGGTACGAGAAGAAGCCCAAGTAGCCGCAGAACAGATGTCATCCAAGGGAACTCTTGACCAAAATGCAGCAGAGGTAGCCATAGAATGGTTAGAATGAGCATGAACCCCCAAGGGCTCCGGCCGACCAGAAATTTTGTATGTGAGCAAAATGCAGTGAGATATCCATCTAGCTAGAGTCACCTTCGTTACTGGTTTACCCAATGATGGCTTAGCAAAGGAAACAAAGAGCTGCTCTGACTTGCGAGAGGCAGCTGTTCTGTGCAAGTAAAAGCGCAATTGTCTATGCACATCTTATGAATGCAGTCTGTACTTCCCTTTGTTCTGATAGTTAGGGAAGAAAATAGGCAGATTAACAGATTGGTTGATGTTAGCCTCGGAAGCCACTTTAGGTAAGAAGAAGGATTAGTCCTGAGAGATACACTGTCCTTATGGAAGGCAAGATACGGGGGTTTAGTACAAAGGGCCTGAAGCTCAGATACCCTTCTAGCTAAGGTAATAGCAATTAAGAAGGCGGTTTTCCAAGACAAGAACGTTAAGTCAACAGAAGCTGCAGGCTCAAAGGATGGACCAGTTAGAGCCTGAAGGACTAAGATTAGGTCCCATGGAGGAACCGCATTCTTGAAAGGAGGTCTTAAAAGAAAGGTGCCCTTTAAGAAATTCTTACAGATCTTAGCGTAAGCTAAAGGACCAAGATTGTCCCCGATGTGGAAGTGGGAAATGGCCGCCATTTGAACCTTCACAGTAGAAGAACCGGCCCCTTGATGGAAAATGTGAGATAGAAATTCAAGTACTGCTGGAATGGGAGCCGTAAAAGGGTCCAAATTCCTACGCCAGGCCCAGATGGAAAAACGTTTCCATTTACTGTTGTAGAACTTCCTGGTAGAAGGCTTATGGCGCCGCCACCAGGATGCATTTAACTGTGGATGAGATACCGGGAGTCCTAGCCACTAACGGAACTGGATCAACCAAGCCGAGAGCTTGAGATCGTCCAGATTTGGAGTGTTCAATCCCAAAGGATGAGAGATCAGATCCGGTATGGGATCCACGATCCAAAGAGGAGCTATGAGATGAGCCCATAGGTACGGGAACCAGGTTTGACGAGGCCAGAATGGGGCTATGAGGATAACCTTGCTCCCCAACCGACGAGCTTTCTGTAAGAATTTTGTCATTAACGGGAGAGGAGGATAAGCATAAAGAAGACCAGATGGCCAAGCATGAACTAGAGCGTCTCTGGGGCTCTCCACCGGCAGGGGAAATAGAGCGAAAAACTCGCTGCACTTTGTGTTCGAAGGCGATGCGTAGAGATCGCAGCAAGGTTGACCCCATTTGAGGAAGATCTGTTTCGCTACTGAGGGGTTCAGAGACCAGTCGTAAGGTGAGAGGATAGTTCGACTCAGCTTGTCCGCTAAAATGTTGGACCGACCCGGAACATGCATTGCTAGCAGAAAATGGTTGGTGGATATTGCCCACTCCCAAACTCTCATGGCCTCTCGGCAAAGAGGGTAAGACCTGGTTCCCCCCCCCGTTTGTTGATGTACCAGACCACTGACATGTTGTCTGTCTGAATTTCAATAGTTCCAGGAGGAAGAAGGGCATGGAGAGCTTGCAACGCTAGAAGCACTGCCCTCATCTCCAGAACATTGATATGCAGAACGGTCTCTGAGTCCACGTGCCTTGGACAGTTCTGCCCATGCAACACCCCCCCCTCCCCAGGAGAGAAGCGTCCATGGTCACCGTGGCTTGGGGTTGAGGCATCAAAAACGGCCGCTCTTCCCGAAGCTCACGGGAATGGAGCCACCAAAGTAGGGAGTCCCTGCAAACTCTGCTGAGGGGAATCGGGGAGTCCAACGGATGTCGAAAGATGGACCACTGGACCTGTAAGGTCCATTGAAGAACCCTCATGTTCAAGCGGGCTAGGGGTGAAAGGCTGATAGCTGCTGCCATGGACCCTAGGGCTCTCAGGACTAATTCCGCTGGTGGGGCTGGAGATTGCAGAAGTGCTAAGACGTGGAGAGTTAAGTTGCGGAGTCTGTCTGATGTCAAGGCGGCCTTGGACTGAAGTGTGTCTATTCTGGCCCCTATGAAGTCCAGGACCTGAACAGGTTGAAGGGACGATTTTTGTAAATTATAGTGATCCCCAACTGGTGGGCCAAGAGCAGGAAGCAATCCCTGGCTGAGCATAGTAGATGCCTAGTGGGAGCGGCGAGGAGCCAGTCGTCCAGGTAAGGGAAGACCTTTATTCCCTGAAGCCTCAGGTAGGCCGCTACAACTGCCATGACCTTGGTGAACACCCTGGGGGCTGTGGTGAGGCCAAAAGGGAGGACCCTGAACTGATAATGACTGGCTCCCAACCAAAAGCGGAGAAACCTCCTGGAGTGCCTGTCCATGAGAATGTGGTAGTACGCATCATTGAGGTCTATGGAGCACATCCAGTCATTCTCCTGCAGAAGGGGGAGAATAGATTGAAGAGTGACCATCCGGAATTTCTCTTTGGCAATGAACAGGTTCAATTTAGACAGGTCAAGAATTGGTCTCAAGTTCCCCGTCTTTTTTGGCACCAAAAAGAACCTGGAGTAATTGCCCGACCCGGACTGTCCTGGGGGTTCGTGCTGGATGGCTCTTTTTCTTAGCAGCTTCTTTATTTCTAAGGCTGCCGCCTCCCTCTGACTGGGTGGAACATCAGGGAGGCGCCTCAACTGAGGGGGAAGATTTATGAAGGGGATAGAGTAATCTCTGGATATTATTCGGAGCACCCAGCGATCTGTCGTGATGGACTCCAATGTGCTAGGTGTTCCGAGAAACGCCCCCCGACTGCCTCCAGAGAGGAGCAGTCGGGCAACCCCTCAGGGCTGCTGCGTGGGTCAGTCAGAAAAAGGTTCCCTTGACCTGAAATTCTTCGCCTCCCCCCCCTCTGCCTCTGAGCCGGCGTCCACCTTGTCCTCCCCTGCCTCTGAAGGACGAAGGGTCCGGAGGGTAACGGGACTGCTGAGATTTCCGGAACCACATCTTCTTTTGTCCTCTCTGGTTCCTGGAAAAGGACCTTTGAGGAGCCGAGAAGTGGATTCTGACAGCAGACAGCGTCTTCCCATCTTTCTCGTTCTGGAGCAGCGTATCGCGGACAGTCTTAGCAAACAGTGTAGAACTGTCAAAGGGAGCATCTGCGAAGGACGCTTTGAAGGGTTCCGCAAAGTCGGAGCCAGGCGTGACGCCATAAGGCGATGCCTGCTCCACTGGCTCTAGCTGCCCCCGCCGTGGCATGGGAGAGAAGCCGCATAGATGTATTGGATATCGATTTTAGAGTAGCCATGCAAGCCCAGAAAGTTTGTTTGTCCTCGGCCAACATGCACTCCGGGGGAGACCCAGCGTACTCTTTTACTAGATCCCGCTGAAGCCTAATCACGTGTGCCAAGTAATTCAGCGCCCTTATGGAAAAGGTGGCTGAAGCAAACATCCACGTTTTGATGCGATCCATCATCCGAGACTCCGTCGGGAGGATGGGCCGAGGAACTATCCTGTGCCAGTTCCTTCTTGGTGGCAGCCGCCACCACCATGGCATCTACAGGGGAACCTTTACTCCACGCTGTCTTGTCTGTCGGGGGACTAAGGATCTTATCTGGTCTTCTGGGGATTGGCTCTACAGTGTCCGGCTCCTTCCACGCCCTGGTAACAATTAGGTCTACCAGGGGGTCGGCCGGAGGGAACACCCAAGAGGTAGACGGGCCTGCGTCAAACGCCTCCAGAAACAGTGACTCATCCGAGGAAGGTTTCTGGGCTGACCCCCCCCCCATGCGCAGCATCTCCATAATGTCTTCAAAGGAGACGTCCTCGGGGGGTGACCTGGGGGAACCTTCCCCTTCCTCCAAGTCAGTGTCTTCTGTGAGGGACTTGGGGGAGTCCAAGTGCCTCCTCTTACACTTTTATTTGTGAGGGACCTTCTCGGCGGGACTGTCCGAGGAAGGCTCACCAACGGGGTCATGCTTCTCTACAGAAACTAGCTGGGGCGTAGACGCAGGCTGCCCCTGGGGCCGGATGATGGAAGACAGGCCCATCTGCGAGGGAATGGCGGGTGGATCTGTAACACGAGCCAGGGAACTTGAATCCCTCGAGAGGACCCTCTCCACCACGTCGAAAGCCGAAGGTGAACCACTCTCCCTGGGATCCGAGAGCAGCCCCCTCAGATCAGACATGTGGATTGGCGCTGAAGCGATCGGACCCAAAAGGGAAGTGTACTCCGACCGCATCGGAGCCGAAGACGCACTCACCCCTCCGGATCCGAGCCTCGGCTCACGGCCCCGAGAGCTCAGATCTGAAAAGGGAACAGATAAACTCGAAGGTAAGGCCGGCGTCGAAATAGCGATTACTATCGGTGCCGACTCACCGGCTCCGAGGCTACTCGAATCCGACGGCTTCGAAACCCGATAATAGATCGGAGAAGGAGCAATAGGGGCAAAGAAGGGGCTGAGCTCCCCCCCACCCCCCGGAGGGGGGGGGGAGGCAAGAGCACTCCCATCTGCATCTGGGCCTGAAGGAAGCGACGCATGATCCGGTCCATATCCGCATCAGAAAGTTTTCTCGTAGAGCTAGAAGAGGCCGCCGTGGCTGGCCGGGAAGGCCACCTTGACGACCTCGAAGGTAGCCGGGGCTCCTCCTCTGGCTCCGGAGAGAAACGTGGGGAATGGAGCCGAGAGGGGGAGGACCCGGGAACCTTCAAGGGAAAATAGAGCTGCTTAGCCGGCGGGGCCAAGGAGGCTGAGTCGGCCCGCAGCTTGTGACTCTTATGCCTCTCCCTGTCTTTGTCTCTCTCTCTCTCTCTCTCTCTCTCTCTATCCCTCTTCTCTTTCTTTCTAGGGTCCCTCTCTCCCTGGGACACAATGGGAGATTAAGTCCCAGCCAGGGGAGCAGGAACCGTTGGCTGAACAGCCGCAGCCATGACTGGCGCCACTGAGGGAGAGAAGGAAGTAGAATCCGTGGGTAAAAGGCCCGCTAAGATTAACTTGTTCCTCCTGTCTCTCAGAGCCCGGTGGTTAAAGGCAGCACATATCTGGCAGCCTGATGTCAAATGTGCAACCCCCAGGCAAAGAACGCACTGAGTACGCCCATCGGCTGGGGACAGCTTATGGCCACACTCATAGCATTTGGAAAAGATGGTCTTAGGGCCTTCGGCCATGTCTACCACAATCGCACTCCCTAACACACAGATAAGGGGAAGGGGAATACACTAAAAGTTAAATTAAACTAAACTAGTCTAAGGGATCAACTATCACACACACTTTTTAAACTGGTAAAAAGGTAGAGAAAATTCCTATCCTTATCTTACCTAATCGCAAGGAGCTCGTCACTCGTGCTTATAGAAGCCGCGGCAAACGAGATCTGAGGACTGGAGGGAGGTAGCGGGGTATTATGGGTAAGGGGGAGGAGCTTGGAGCTCGGATCTCTAGCTTGGAAAGCTGCCAGCTCGGATCCAGGACGGATCCGATACCCACAGGTTGCTGATCAAATGAAGTTAACTACTTCAGAATGTATAATTATCCCCTTTGGGGAAAAAACATGTAACCGTGAATTGCCACATAGATAGCAGTACACTAAACACCGAAAGTGTGATAAGAGACTTAGGGACACAGGGGGACGGTGGTCTCACCTTCAATAACCACACTGCCATAACAGTCAGGAAATTCTTCTATGTGGCACACCTCATCACTAAGGGCTTTTCATCCAGAAAAAAGGAGGTCATTGTTCCACTGTACTCATCCCTCATTAGACCCATTATAGAACACAGCGCCCCATTTGGTATGTACCTCTCAAGACATCTGCAACAACTGGAAAGGCCACAGAAATACCTCACTAAAAGAATCACAGGCCTAAAGCAGATGCCCTATGCTGACCGCCTTAAACTCCAGCTATACTCTGTTGCATATAGTCTACTCAGAGGTGTTCTCTGCTTAACATACAAGGCCATGTCAAACCCAGAGCTGTTGGACATGCTACACTTAAAGAAATCCCAATCCCACAGAGCTACACGCTTCAGGGATCTAAACCTTGTCATCACAATAAACAAAACATGCTGGAGGGATAGGTTCCTGACCCAGAGACTCCCCAGACTCAAATAGACTGCCCATACATGTCAAGCAGAGCGCCTCCTTGGCCCTCTTCAAAAGGAACATTTATCATTGGATGGGAGAAAGGTAATTCACCCCGGGGATCACGTCAGTCACCCTGATAGACAGGGGTCCAGGGAAGTAAATAGTGTGGGAAGAAATAGCCAGGGAATTGTTATGGCTAGGCTTGTATAGGCCCTAAGGCCGATAGCATAGTACCAACCTATGAACCTATAAAAAAATGTTTTAAGAACAGCTATATTCTTAGCTTTAGAATGAAAGAGGGATACGTGCTAAAGGACTCCCTGTCTTAGTAGAAAACTAAAAAGGCTTCTTCCTACACAGAGGTTACAAAATAAGAAGTTATGTACCTACCATAACGTTCTATGTTAGTTGTCTTCTCTCGCCTTCTTTCTTGCTTGATGGGTTCGGAGCTGATCCTCGGCTCCGACTCGGCACTTGCTAAGCTCGAGAGTCACTTTTACCAGCTCGAGGCAGCCCCATATCCCATGATGCAAGGCGGTAAGTACACAGATCTCGTTTGATGACAAAGGGCAGTAGCACCAAGCATAAAACACTTCCCAAAGGAAGAAAGAAAGAAAGAAAGCCTACAGGATGTAAGAAAGACCAGGACTAAATGGTCTTCAGCATAATAACTCCTTAGAGAAACAAGGTCTGTCCAGGCTCGGGGGAAGGTCGCAAGAAAGAAGGCGAGAGAAGACAACTAACATGGAACGTTATGGTAGGTACATAACTTCTTAATGTTAAGTTGTCAATCTCGCCTTCATTCTTGCTTGATGGGACCGTCCTAGCACCTCTATCCTGGGTGGCTCAATGGAACAGACTCTTGAGGACTGTAGAGCCAAAACTGGCTCTATCCCTGGAGGCCAAGTCCAATTTGTAATGGGAAACAAAAGTATGAGGAGTGGCCCAAGTGGCCGCTGCACAAATAGTGTCTAAAGGAAGTCTAGCTTGAAAGGCTGTAGAAGTAGCTAAGCTCCTAGTTGAATGTGCTTTAGGTTTTGAGCACAGCTGTTTTCCCCTGAGCATATAAATTTCAGAGATGACCGAAGAAAGCCATCTAGACAAGGTCACTTTAGAGACAGGAAGGCCTTTCTTGTTATCCATAGGAAACAAAAGTTGATCAGATTTCCTAAATTTTTTAGTTCTGTCCAAATAATATCTGAGTTGGCGGTGGACATCAAGATAATGTAGTTTTGTTCGCTCTGTCTGAATAGTTTGGGAAAAATACAGGGAGATCAATGGATTGATTCAAATTGGTCTTTGAGGCGACCTTAGGCAAAAAGGTCGGATTAGATCTCAATGATACTCTGTCTTTGTGAAAAACCAAATAGGGGGGTCGAACCGATAGAGCATGAAGTTCAGACACCCTCCTGGCTGATGTAATAGCTACTAGGAATAAAGTTTTCCAAGAAAGAAATTTTAGGGAGCAAGAAACAGCTGGCTCGAAGGGGAAGAATCAAGGATGTCAGCACTAAATTTAGATCCCATTGAGGAGGAGGATTCCTGATTGGAGGCTTTAGCAGGAAAATTCCTTTCAAGAAGGCCCTACAAAGCCTATGGGACATAATATTGTGATCTGCAATCCCGACATGAAAGTTCGAGATAGCAGCCAATTGAACTCTGACTGTGGAAGAAGAGGAGCCTGCATGAAAAATCTCTGCTAAGAAGTCCAGGACTGCCTGAACAGGGGCAGTGAAAGGATCAATATTCTTGGCATTAGCCCAATAAGAGAAACGTTTCCATGTGCTTGCATAAATCCTCCTGGTAGAGGATTTTAAAGAAGCTACTATGATGTCTCTAACAGGGTTAGAGATCAAAGGAAGCCTGGCTAAGGAAGGAAGTGGAGCAACCATGCTGTGAGGTTGAGAGAAGGGATAGACCGGTGCAGCTGACCGGATTGGTGAATCAGAAGATCTGGCACTGGGTCCAGATGCCACGGCTGCACCAAAAGGTGACGATGGAGGAACGGGAACCAAACTTGTCGAGGCCAGTAAGGAGCAACGAGAATCAATTTGGCTCTCAAAACGGTTGCTTTCTGGATAACTTGAGGGATCAGAGGAAATGGAGGAAAGGCATAAAGAAGTCCCTGGGGCCAATCCTGGGTCAGAGCGTCTCTGGGGGGATGGCCTGGAAGAGGGAAGAGAGAGAAGAAGTCTGGGCATTTGCTGTTTTGGGGAGTAGCAAAAAGATCGCAACATGGACGACCCCATTCCAGAAAAATCTCTTCCGCTATAGATTGCTTGAGAGACCACTCGTGAGGCATGAGAATAGCTCTGCTCAATCTGTCCGCTACAATGTTGGTTTTCCCAAGGATATGCGTTGCTACCAGAAACCGATGAGAGGAGATTGCCCATCGCCATAGTCTGAGCGCTTCTCGACACAAGGGGTAGGACTTGGTTCCGCCCTGTTTGTTGATATACCAAACTACAGACATGTTGTCTGTGTTGACTGCAATTGTCCCTACGGGAAGAAAGTCGTTGAGGGCTTGCAACGTTAAAAGCACTGCTCTCATCTCCAGGACATTTATGTGCAGGTGGTACTCTAACGGCTGCCACGTCCCATGAACCATCCTGCCCTGATAATGACCCCCCCACCCGATCAGGGAGGCATCTGTGGTGACAGTGGCTACCGGGGATGGGGGTACAAAGTGTCTGCCTTGGTGAACCTGGGGAGATGTGATCCACCAAGCAAGATGATCTTTGCAAGTCTGTGTCACCAGAATCTAGTGACGCATTGGAAGTTGTTGGTACGACCACTGTGTGAACAGCATCCACTGAAGAAGGCGCATGTAGAAGCGAGCCAGGGGAAGAAGAGTAATGGCCGCAGCCATGAGGCCTAATACCTTTAGAACCATTCTGGCCTGTACTTTCTTGTTGGCTAGAATGATCCTGACATGACTTTGAATGTCTGAAACTCTTTGATCTGTAAGGGTAGCTGACATCGAACAGTGTTTAAGTTTGCCTATGAAAGTAATAGACTGGCAGGGCGATAAGGATGACTTTTGAAGTTGATCGAGATGCCCAAAAGAGTACAAAGCTTTATTGTGTAATCCCTGGCTTGAATAAGCTGATGCCTGGTGGTGGCTGAAAGGAGCCAGTCGTCGAGATACGGAAACACCTGGAATCCTTGGCGTCTCAGGTGAGCCGTGACCACTGCCCTGCATTTGGTGAACACTCTGGGGGGTGTAGTGTGACCAAAGGGCAGGGCTCTGAACTGAAATGACTGGACCCCAGCCAGCGGAGAAATCTCCTGGAGCGTCTGTGAATTTTGATGTGATAGTACGCATCCTGAAGATCTATTGAGCACATCCAGTTGTCCTTCTGTAAGAAGGGCAGAATTGACTGAAGAGTGACCATTGAATCTTGTCTTCCTCACAGACTTGTTGAGTCTGCTGAGATCTAATATTGGTCTCAGTCTCCGTCTTTTGGGGACCAAAAGAACCTTGAGTAGATTCCGGGCTCTGAATGGTCTGTTGTAACTGGCTGAATGGCTCTTTTTGCAGTAGTTTTGAGACTTCTAACTCTGCAATTTCCCTTAGACCGGGTGGTACATCTGGAAGGGAATTTGAGGGTAGAAAGGACTTTCCTCGAAAGGAATTATGTAACCCTTGGATATGATCGACTGTACCCATCTGTCTTGAGTGAGGGAGTGCCAGGCTTCTGGGTACAGTGATAATCTTCCCCGACTGCCTCCAAGGAGGGACAGCCGGGCAACATCTCAGGGATGCTGAAAGGGCTTGTCAGAGAGAGGCTCTCTGTTTCCCTGGTTTTGGACCCCTCTGCCTCTAGAGCGGCGTCTGTTGTTGTTACCCCTCTGCCTCTAGGGGTAAACTGACCACGTGAATCGGCGTGACTCCTTGGGATTTGGAACCACATTTTGCCACCTTTCTGTCCTTTGGGGTAAGGTCTAGAAGGGGTGGAAAACGGACTCCTGGCAGAAAGAGTCTTGCCGTCCTGCTCACACCTGGTCAAAGTTTCCTTCACTTGAGGGCCAAACACAGCTGACCCATCAAAGGGAGAATTTGTGAAGGGCCTTAAAGGGATCTGCAAAGTCACATAGCCGCATCCAGGCTTGGCGTCTAAGAGCCACACCTGTACCTGCGGCCCTACTCGCTCCATCAGCAGCATATGATATTAGCCGCATGGAGGAGTTTGCAATGGAATTAAGGGTTCCTAGCTGCGAAGCAATTTTTTCCTGAGCCCCTGCAGCTGTAGGATCCTGTACAACATCACCTAGCTCCTTAAGGATATCCCTTTGGAGTCTGGTGAAGTGACATAGGTAATTCAGCGAACGCATAGCAAAGGTCGCTGAGGAAAACATCCGCTTACCATACCTATCCATGGTCCTAGAGTGCTTATTAGGAGGATGGACGGGTACAGAAGGATCTGCAAGTTCCTTCTTGGTGGCAGCAGCCACCACCATGGCATCAGCGGGGACACCCTTAGGGAGGAATTGCTTATCACACGGGGCAGTAATAAATTTTGAAGGCCTCCTAGGGACTGGCTCTACAGAGTCAGGAGCAGCCCACGCCTTTCGGGCAATAACCTGCATAAGGGGGTCGAAAGGCGGAGACACCCAGGAGGTGGAGGGCCGAGATCCAAACGCCTCTAGGTATACTGACTCATCCTCAGAGGGATTATTGGTGGGCCA